>NW_007729484.1:183930-185366 GCF_000696425.1 Galeopterus variegatus
CTCTTATTTAATCAATATTTATATCTACAATATGATTAATGCACATGCAGCATGTGATCCACAGATATTTCACTTTCTATCAAATGTCGAAATTATTCACAAATTGATTTACAAAATTCAGGCCTTTTTGATTATTTTTGCAAAGTGTCTACAATGTAGTAGTTAAATATAGTTCTGAAACAACAGAACATTTGAAAACAAATTTAAACTAACATAAGTATGTCTGCCTAAATTATGAAAGTTTTTTTTTTGAACTTCCACTGTGAACTTTACCCATTTTACCTAATCCTAATTATTTTTTAAAGTACATCTGCTTAGACTTCTGTAGTATTGCTACAATCTGGCATTTTGATTTTTGAAAGGATTATTTGAAATTTAGATGTGGCATCTGTCAAAATAATAAAAAAAATGCTGTCATTCTATTGGATATTATAACATAGCAGCTAATGATTGCTGAAATTTAACCAATCACACAGAATGACATGGGAAAAACACCCAGACAGAAACTTTGTGTCAAAACCATGGAGAAAAAAAGTAAAAGTACTGCAAATTAATGCCTTCCTGGTATAATAGAGTTTATTCTGATTAGTCCATGCAAAATTTATGGTGCCAAATAATCTGTAAATAGAGACAATATAATATTTTTTGTAACATACTGTCAGAAACTTTTACACTGGTCCCAGTAATATGATTCTCAGTTCCAGGGCCTGTCTGACATCTAGGACACAAAGAGCTGTCAACCCAGTAGCTGGCCGAAGATGATTGTTAAGGGGATTTGGTACTCCTTCTATTTGCCTAATAGCGAGCCTTGTGCTCAGCATTTCCTGAAGCAAAAGAAGACAGATGAAATCTCTGGGCACTTCATTGCTGCTGCCTCTCAAAGATTTCCTGTCAAAATGGGCCTATAAGGGGAGAAAGGTTTTCAATAGCATTTCTTTTTTTTTACCTGGCAGGATTTCCAGGCTTGCTATGAAGAGTTTGAAAGCGTTGCCTTTGTTAAGTGAGAAAAAAAAAAAAAAAATGCTGCCAAACTACCAGATCTATTTGTGTTTAAAAATAAAAAAAGCAATATGGCTCATATTACCATAGCTTATACAGAAAAACCAGCTTTGAGTACACTTTATCCATATTTTATATGGGTTGGTTTTTTTATGCCTTTTCAAATGAAGAAAGTGACCTTGATGATTTTACTTCTCAGCTGAAATACAGAAAGCATGTTTGTTGTAAACCATTTTCAGGACTCTTTTTTTAAATCAAAGGATATTTGCCAATCTGCTTTTCTTCTTATTAATACTTTAATTATTTACTTTTGCCATCTCGTCAGTCATCCAGCCAGTCAGCCCACAAGGATCTAATAGCTGTGAAAAGACATAGCTCTGGGCCGGCCCGGTGGCGTACTGCTACAGTGCGCCGCTTGGGAGCGCGGTGGCGCTCCC
>NW_007729484.1:186310-196086 GCF_000696425.1 Galeopterus variegatus
CGGACACAAAAAAAGACAAAAAAGGAAAAAAAAAAAAAAAAAAAAAAGACATAGCTCTTGTCCTCAAGGGTCTTATATTCTACGGGGAGAGACCATGTAATGGGGGTAGTTTTTTTTAGGTGTCTAGGAAAATACATTCACACTGAAATCTTTTCTAATTGTGCCAAGCAAGTCAGGAAACACATCTGTTTGCTATTCATTCTTTGCAGACAGAGAAGCTATTTTTGTGGGTTGGTTAGCACGGTGCATTAACAGTCACAACTTTCTCTGTTCCTTCCCCCATATTGTGTCCCTATGAATGGAACATAGGCAGAGAATCTGAACAAAATAAAGAAAAAAGCTGATGCAATAAGGATAATGAGTAATAGACTCAAAGGTTTCTCAAACTGTGATTCCCAGCATGGTCTTGGTGCTAATTTGTCCAGGGCATCTTTGATCTTTTTAAAATGGTGATGATATTAGTAAAGTGAAAACTGATAGCCGACATAGAAGAACCATAAAAAATAATTAATTAATAAAACCTCAACTGTCTGTGGGCATTTAATATAAGGGCACACAGGTCAGAAGGCTGAAGACTAATATAGAACAGAACAATCAGTTTTTATAACGAAGACCAAGTGATCAAGACAACATTAAATCATGGTGGCCATACTTTGTTTTCTATGATACAAAAACATGCCATACATTTAAGAGTATTTTCATCAAAACTTATATACTAAAAATGGGAATATAAATAGTGCCTTTGTTATGTAGGAAATTTACTTATGGGAGAGAATTTATACCAAATAAATTGGATAAGTGAGGTGTTATACGTTGTAATAAACCATATTCCATCTAAGTCGATTTATTTCATAATATCATAATATATTTCTTTTTCTGCAGTGAAGTTTTAGAAGTCTGTGGGTCAAATCCCTACAACATTAACACACGAGTTAACACAATAGATAGAAAAAGTTTCTTTAAAAAAGCAGCCACACTTATGGTAGAAGACTAATTGGCAGCCTGTAGGTAATGTATGGGCTTTTTTTTTTAAATGTGGAGTTCCCAGGTAGAGAGAGCTAACTCTTAGAACAGCAGCAGCTTCCAACAAAGGATTTCTTTTTTCCCTAAGAAGGAGGAGAAGATGTGAAGCAAGGAAGGTCATAAAGTACATGGTCAAGAGTTAAGGATAAAAGAATATCATGGAATCTTTTTGGCAGTGCAGGGACATGAGAAAAAAATATGAAATTATTTAATTAGTATAATGCGTAAATAAACATGTACTTTTATTGTTTGGAAAAGATTAAGGTCATGGTGAAATGATTTACAGAAACTTAAGACTAACTCCTTTTATAATAAACCACTACTGTAATGTCTATGTATAATGAAATTTTGCCAAGCGCTAGCTGTGAAGTGCCTTTCATTATTTATTGAAACCAAATACCAGTTTTTAAAAAAGTCATCCAAAACAATACTGGACAGTCTCTGGAAATTGTGAGAGGATTTGCTACCTGAGCAAAAGAGAACCATGAAAAAGAATGAACAGTCCACGAGATTCAGAAAGCCGAGTTTCCAAGCAATAGCAGGTCTCGAACACTATTCTAAGGAGGGACACTACATTCTCACAAAAGTGAGATAGTGTGGAAATGAAGGGTAAACTCAGAAGTTCATTTGAGTATTAGAAACTGAGACATAAAGGCATTGAGCAAAATAACAGGAGAGATTTTGAATAAATTGGGATCATAACGAACATCTTTTTTCTTGTTGATTTCACCTTTTTATAGGAAAGATAGTCTAAAGGATACACATTTACTTCTATTCTAATTACTACCTGACCTGCCTCTGACATTCTTCATAAAGCATTACCAAACTCAGATTGAAGGGGCTAACATGCCTACATGAAACAATGCAAAAATTAGTGTGGTATCCACATTAAATCAAAACATCAGAAAGGCAGAATGTCAATTGTTTGATTCACTCGGATCCCTTAATTCTGAGCATAAAAGTAATGGTTGGGAAGTTTGTGATATTTGTAACCTCTGTCCATTTGTCTGTTGGAACTATATGCATAGGAACAAAATCTGACAGAGAATCGATAAAGACTTAGTAAATGGAACTGGATGGATAAAGAGCTAAAAGTCTCCAGTATTAATTCAATGGAGATTTTTCTTTCTACAATTAATGACTCAAATTTTGAAAACAAAAGATTTGAAAACAAAAGAAGAAAGATTTGGGTTTGCCCTGAATTTTGGATCTCCATTCTGCTACCCACTGCTATCCCTAAAATTAATGAAATATTAAAACCAGGCTAGCGGAAGTGCTGCTAATTTGGCATGTAATGAAACAAAGGAACCTAAAACGCATATGTTTCTACTTTCATGCAAAGAGAAGACAATAAAAAAAACAAAAGAATAAATTACACATTGTACCATGGGATATGAAACAATTACAGGAGGAGGAAGGTGGAAGATGTAAGACTCAGTGGACCCTTTAATGAATAATAGCAAAATATCCAGCCAAACAAATGACATTCTTCATATCTTAAGGATAGAAAAGAGCCTGCTTCCATTCAAACTTTTGCGAAAGAATCTTTATAGATTTTTTCCCCCCACTGACTTAATGTCAACTTTTGGAGTTAATCGGCTTTCATCAGGAACGAGTAGATGCATCACAACAGCTTTTATATTTTTCCAATCGTCACTTCATCTGGGGTTGAGCTCATCCTAGGGAGTTTCCACATTCATCTGACATCAATTATCCCAGCTCCTGCTGATATCCAATTCATGTCTTAATAATTAACTTGTATCTATTACAACCAAGTTTCATAATTAACATTCCACTTGTCAAAAATTTTTCTCATGCACATATTTTAAGATATAGCAAACTTAAAACCTTTCAAAAACTCTTCTAGTTTTATTGCTTATAACCAATAGAAAGATTTATTTCCAGTTTAAAATTTAAATGAACACGCACTTTTTAAACTCTTTGTCCATATTATTTAGTATTAATGACAAGTAAAATAATAGGGAAAAGTGGATTTCCTCAAAATAGTCCAAGATGCCTTACACTTAAAGAATCAAATAATTCTTCAAAAGAATAAATTACACATTGTACCATGGGATATGAAACAATTACAGGAGGAGGAAGGTGGAGGATGTAAGACTCAATGGACCCTTTAATGAATAATAGCAAAATATTCAGCCAAACAAATGACATTCTTCATATCTTAAGGATAGAAAACAGCCTGCTTCCATTCAAACTTTTGCGAAAGAATCTTTATAGATTTTTTCCCCCCACTGACTTAATGTCAACTTTTGGAGTTAATCGGCTTTCATCAGGAACGAGTAGATGCATCACAACAGCTTTTATATTTTTCCAATCGTCACTTCATCTGGGGTTGAGCTCATCCTAGGGAGTTTCCACATTCATCTGACATCAATTATCCCAGCTCCTGCTGATATCCAATTCATGTCTTAATAATTAACTTGTATCTATTACAACCAAGTTTCATAATTAACATTCCACTTGTCAAAAATTTTTCTCATGCACATATTTTAAGATATAGCAAACTTAAAACCTTTCAAAAACTCTTCTAGTTTTATTGCTTATAACCAATAGAAAGATTTATTTCCAGTTTAAAATTTAAATGATCACGCACTTTTTAAACTCTTTGTCCATATTATTTAGTATTAATGACAAGTAAAATAATAGTGAAAAGTGGATTTCCTCAAAATAGTCCAAGATGCCTTACACTTAAAGAATCAAATAATTCTTGAAAAATTCCACTACTAGCCCATATTTCCTAATGGAAAATTGTAAATCTTGCATCATAATCTCTTTTAACACCTTCAATTTTGAAGAATTTCAGAGATAAATGTTTGGTAAATAAGCAGTGCATAACAAGGGAATGCAAATCAAACAGATATAGGACTCTGAAGCATTTTAAAAATACACACTACAACAATGGCATGAAAAGAAATGGTTGGCACAAAATTTGAGAAATTCAGAATTTGTATCAGATTCTACAACCTTTGGAAGAAGGAATATATATATAATATATGCATATATACATATATTATATATTACAACATAGTAGTATATATGTTAAAATAAGGCTAACATCACACATAATTCTCTCACTAATCTCATCAGTCTTCTAAGATACATAATAAAACCTTAAGCAAAATATTGAAAGAGATAAGAATTCATGTGCTTTGAATTGGATGGATGATTGACGGTAAATTTGGTAATTGCCTATGAGCTGACAACTTGAAAGAGCTTTCCATTACATATCAATAATTTTATTTGATCTAAGGATAACTGAAAACTGCAATTTGACCTTTTTAAACAAAAGTTATCATCTAAGGGAAAAGTGTCCTCCGGATACTAAACATATCTTTAAAATATCCATCAGGGTCACAGGCAAGCTATAATGGCTATTCTCTGTGAAAGACTAAGGATGATTTCTTCTCTTATCTGTTTTAAGATATATAATTAGTCTAATATATTTTCATTAACCAAATAATTTATTTAATTTCCCAGATTCTAAAACCTCTCAATTATATTTTTCACATGGTAAGAAGCTGTTTGATCAATGATTAACTTCTTGTACTTTTTACAGTCAACACTTCCAGTGAAAGTAAATTATAGAAGCAATTAAAATGTATTATGAAAAAAAAAAAAAAAAAGAAATTATATTTTTCACATGGTAAGAAGCTGTTTGATCAATGATTAACTTCTTGTACTTTTTACAGTCAACGCTTCCAGTGAAAGTAAATTATAGAAGCAATTAAAATGTATTATGAAAAAAAAAAAAAACCTGTAGTGGAGCATCTCAGGGACCAGGTAATAAAATATTAATTCTGATCATTTATATTTCTTTACCTCATTTTATCTTTTAGATAGTATTTTTGGATGCATTATATCATAGAAATATAGGATGTATAATTATAGGGAAATAAGAAAAATGGAGGTTAAAATAAGGAAATTGACTTGTCTAAGATTTCAATATCTACAAAATAGTAAGTCAGGGACTAAAATCCAGAACTTCTCCCTCTAAACCTGTGTCATCATGGTTCTTCTGAGGGTGTAGAATATACAAACTTATTTCCCAATGACATATGGTATGGAAATAGAAACCTTGACAAGCTCAGGACTACATTAGCTTATGGTTATTGGTTACTGGGAAGAATTCATTCCGGATAGTCCTTTGAATAGCTGACTGAAATCTTACAATCTACTCTATTCTTCTTTGTTTCAGCCTCCTTTCTGCATTGCTGTTTCTACTGATTCTTCATTCCCATCTATAAGGGATTCTCAGAAGTCCAGTTCAGAAATGGGAGGGGGTGTTGGCAGGGGGCACCCTCCAAACCTTTAGTATCATTCCTTTTTCCAAGTATATGAGAATACTAGGGAAACTCCCAGGACAAAACCAATCACTTAGACGATATCAAACTATGAAACCCACAGTGAGGATCTGACACTGGTATGTATGAATCTGCTCCAGCTGAAAATCATGCCTTGAAAATGCAACCTGAGACTCCGGGCACCCAATGACACCAATTGGTATTCATGTAGGATTACAGACTGTTACATATGCTCACTGCAAATTTTGCTTCGGGGAAAAATGGACGACCATTTAAGTGACTCCTTCTGTGCATTGAACTGTCAACTTACAGAAATGCCATACTAATCTTAGGGAAACTCTCTGCAAAGCTCGCTTGAGTAGTGAGTGAATGTAAATGTCTCACCTTATTAAATACCTACTTCATCAAACCTGGCAACCAAGGGGTGATTGATTTTGCACTCAGCTCACCCACATACCCTTATTTATTATATATTGTTTTGGAAGGTCCTAATCCTGTTCTCTATATGTGAAATATTTTTCTTTTTCTTAGATAATAAAATACAGTATTTTAGACACATATTAGATTTGTCATAAGTGGTAGAATTTCTGCTATACAGATCATCTTTTTTAAAAAATATCTAAATTATCATGCTTAAACTTGTGTAACAGATTAGATATATTTATATTTATCTAATATTTAAAGTACTACCTCCAGTAAGCATTATGCAGCAGAACCTAGACACACAGAGAAGAGAAGCAGCAATCACAAGTCATAAATTCAAGTACCTCTGCAGTCAGAAAAGCAACCCTAACCATTGGCCCACCTTCTTCAACCATTAAGTTAGGATACAAAATGTAGGATTAATTGCATTTGTGGAAACTATAAAACAAATCAAAGCAAAAGAACAACAAAAACAGAAACAAAATTTAATCCTGTCTTTGATAACATATGTGTAAATTCTGATTTTAAAGTCTTTTTTTTAAAGAAAGTCTATATATTAAGTTCTGGAAACTTGATTTTTTGTCTCTTCCTTAAAAATGAATGGGGGAGGGGGAGATAGAAAGAATGCATCTGCCAGGTGGGTTTTCCAAGTCCTGATTATTAAACAGTAATTTTCATCAGATTTTAAATACTCCCATCAATAGCAAGATTGTAGAAGGATGATACAGCTAAATCACTGCTGATAGACAATTAGTTGAGTCTGCTGTCTCAAGCCAAGATTGGCAGAGTCTGCTGCTCTTGTAATCAAATTCCTTAGCATTCAATATAGCAGGACTGCGTTTCCTAGTTAATGCTATAAAACAACACTGAATAAATACAAATGGCTTAATCTTCTTTTGCAGTCATATCCTCCCACACTAGTCTATGTAATTAGGAAAATACTACATCTCGTGTCCTGAATAGTGAATACAGCAGATTGTTAATCATTATATTTACATGGTTTACATAAAAAGTATTTAAATTCATGAGTACTGTAAGATTTCTTTCAAAGAATATTAATACATGTTCAATATCTGAATGTGTATTGTCATGTTTGTAGCTTATTGATGTGTTTATAGCATTTCCTTAGAGAATTGTTGCATAACAAAAATTCAGGTGCAACAAATGTTGAAGGAAAAAATGTTGAAAAAAAATGTATATATATTTTTGTTTATATCTGTATCTATGTATACATCCACACACACACACACACACACACACACACACATATACATAAAACAAACAAATTTGATGGAGTTTGTAAATTCCAAGGAAGACACATTTATATATACATGAAAATATAATCCCACATTCAAATAAAAATGTCCCATATTAAAATGTATCATAAAAGTACTTCTAGTAAAACCTATTTTACAAAATGCATTGTGCACTATATTTTGTCTGTATTTTACACCAATGTAATATTGATTTCCTACAAAAACACATTAAATAAAAGATTTATGAGGAGTGTAGCAAATCTCATTTGGCCAACAAACCGTAACTCTTTTGTGTCTGCTTTATGAACAGGAGCAAAACTGGTAATGCTTCATATATTTCAATAATTTATCAAAAATTTACAAATGTTTGTCATTTAAAAATAATTAAGAGAATAAGAATAATAATGGGTGATTAATAACAAAATAATAAAGAGTTTAACTCCCCAACACCCTTATATAAACAACAATACATGAATGTACATATATAAAGGATGTGTGTTTGCAAATGAGCTTACAAATAATAAATAAAGGAGTAAATTAATGGGCAAAGAATATGGCTTTTGAAATAAAATAGGTTTTTGAGACATATTAAGCAACAGCGATTACTTAAAATATAAAACAGAGTAGCTTGAATCTGATTGAAGTGGTTACACACTGTGCCAGCCAAAAGATGCAAGTCTAAGAAGTCTAGGCAGAGCACAGGGAGTGCGTGAATGGGAAACACAGAGCAACTGTTCTCCTTTTATCTCTTATAACCTCTACCTTCCCTTTTACCTTCCAAATTTGTAACCCTGAACTTGGGACAACAACCAGGAGATTTCTGTTGAGCTGTCCTTCCTTCCTCTAATCTATTCTTCCACATAATTAACTGCATGACTTATTTGTCCTCTTATTTTATCTGAGGAGCTGGTGAATTTCGCTAATTCCTATAGTTACCACATATCAATGTTAAAGAAGTATTTAATTCCCAAAATGAAAATCAAACATGCAGAGTATGCATAAGAAAGACTAAAATACTGGAAAGTTTATAACACTTGCCATTCTCATAGCACCTTTCTGCCAATGATTTCAAAGCCCTTAAAAAGCAAAAGCTTATCACTCTCGTTTTGCTGAAACCAAAATGCAGAAAGGTTAAGTGATTTGTTTATTTGTTTATTTGTGATTTATTGTGTCCTAGCAAGCCAGTAATGGAGCTGGGAATAGGAGACAAAATGTCTGATTCCTTATTCTCTTTCAGACTGCTCACCTTGCTTAAATGATCACAGTGGAAGCAGGTGACATTTACTTTTATAAGTCGGGCATCATCATTATTAAACTGACATCTCTTCATTGTGTCTAGAATAGTCAGAAAAGTCAAGGGCCATTGTTTTGAAGCTTAGAGTTGAAAGCAAAGTTACTTTGAACAATTACAACTTAAAGAATTATGGAGTTAACTGAGATATTTATTCAGTGAGTCCCCAGTATGATGTCACAAATTTTGCTAACATTTATTGTACACTATGTGACAGGCTCTATGCTAAGTCCATTAAGTTCATAAAATCAGTGAAGCCACATAACAGCCTTATACATAGGTACTACTACTATTCAAACTTTCAGAAAACAGAACAAAACAAAACTGAGGAACAGAAAAGCAATTTGCACAAATCACAAGTTGAGTCAGTGGTGGAGCCAGAAGTATAGGCTGCATAGCTTTTGACTCCAAAACCTGTGATCTGTCTTCACTGATATGCAGTACTGCCTTCTTTTGCATTTCTGTGCCATGTCAAAAAATTAACAGCACAAAACATGTTTAGTTCAAATGAACAAAGTGCTAACCTAAATTTGGGTCTACCCATCAAGCTCTTTATTTCCAATTGTGAATATAATGTAACCTCAAGGCAATATTAATCTTTAAAGAAAAAATAAAAATCCAGAGTTTCAATGCCGATTGGAGGAAATAAAAAGAAGGGCTTAAAAAAAAAGTCTGATTAATTTTTTGCAACATGGCTTTCTGCTCTGGGAAAAGATGGTATAGGAGATATTTTGACAGAACTGTTCAGTATAAATGGATATTTTGACTAAAAATGTGACTTCACGTTTCAATTTCAAAACAATTTTATTATATATGTGTGTAGTGGATTGAATTATGTCCCCCCAAAACTCAATGAAGCTTGAATTGTATCCCCCCAATTTTATGTATTAGAAACTTAGCCCCCACTGTGACTGTTAACAGGGTGGGAAATCCTATTATGGTAATTGTAAGGTGGGGCCTTGAAGAGGTGATTGGGTTGTAGGACCATGTAGTAGTTAATGGATTAAAAATGGTGGTGAGGGGTGTGGTTCTGAGGGCTTTAAAAGAAGAGTAGAGTGTCTTTCTCTCTCTGCGTTCACCATCTTGCAATGTGAGACCCGAGTCACTGTCGCCACCACCGGACAGACTTTGGACTTCCCAGTCTCAGAAACTGTAAGCAATAAATTTAATTTTCTTTATAAATCATCCAGTTCCATGTATTCTGTTATAAGCAACACAAATGGACTAATACAGTATGTAAGGAGGGTCTACAAAATATAAGCTCAAACTAATATATTCATTTAAAGATAAATAAGAAAATAAAACTTTAAATAATGTATTATGCAGTGTGATGAAAAGAACACTGACCTATTCAGTATAAACTTGGTCTCAAATTCTGTCCCAACCAGAGATTAATGTGACCTTGGGTAAGTTATTTAATCTTTCTGACCTCTAATTCTCTCAGTTCTAAAAGAGTGACAT
>NW_007729484.1:197086-237906 GCF_000696425.1 Galeopterus variegatus
AAAAAAGAAAAAAAAAAAAAAAAAAAAAGACATAGCTCTTGTCCTCAAGGGTCTTATATTCTACGGGGAGAGACCATGTAATGGGGGTAGTTTTTTTTAGGTGTCTAGGAAAATACATTCACACTGAAATCTTTTCTAATTGTGCCAAGCAAGTCAGGAAACACATCTGTTTGCTATTCATTCTTTGCAGACAGAGAAGCTATTTTTGTGGGTTGGTTAGCACGGTGCATTAACAGTCACAACTTTCTCTGTTCCTTCCCCCATATTGTGTCCCTATGAATGGAACATAGGCAGAGAATCTGAACAAAATAAAGAAAAAAGCTGATGCAATAAGGATAATGAGTAATAGACTCAAAGGTTTCTCAAACTGTGATTCCCAGCATGGTCTTGGTGCTAATTTGTCCAGGGCATCTTTGATCTTTTTAAAATGGTGATGATATTAGTAAAGTGAAAACTGATAGCCGACATAGAAGAACCATAAAAAATAATTAATTAATAAAACCTCAACTGTCTGTGGGCATTTAATATAAGGGCACACAGGTCAGAAGGCTGAAGACTAATATAGAACAGAACAATCAGTTTTTATAACGAAGACCAAGTGATCAAGACAACATTAAATCATGGTGGCCATACTTTGTTTTCTATGATACAAAAACATGCCATACATTTAAGAGTATTTTCATCAAAACTTATATACTAAAAATGGGAATATAAATAGTGCCTTTGTTATGTAGGAAATTTACTTATGGGAGAGAATTTATACCAAATAAATTGGATAAGTGAGGTGTTATACGTTGTAATAAACCATATTCCATCTAAGTCGATTTATTTCATAATATCATAATATATTTCTTTTTCTGCAGTGAAGTTTTAGAAGTCTGTGGGTCAAATCCCTACAACATTAACACACGAGTTAACACAATAGATAGAAAAAGTTTCTTTAAAAAAGCAGCCACACTTATGGTAGAAGACTAATTGGCAGCCTGTAGGTAATGTATGGGCTTTTTTTTTTAAATGTGGAGTTCCCAGGTAGAGAGAGCTAACTCTTAGAACAGCAGCAGCTTCCAACAAAGGATTTCTTTTTTCCCTAAGAAGGAGGAGAAGATGTGAAGCAAGGAAGGTCATAAAGTACATGGTCAAGAGTTAAGGATAAAAGAATATCATGGAATCTTTTTGGCAGTGCAGGGACATGAGAAAAAAATATGAAATTATTTAATTAGTATAATGCGTAAATAAACATGTACTTTTATTGTTTGGAAAAGATTAAGGTCATGGTGAAATGATTTACAGAAACTTAAGACTAACTCCTTTTATAATAAACCACTACTGTAATGTCTATGTATAATGAAATTTTGCCAAGCGCTAGCTGTGAAGTGCCTTTCATTATTTATTGAAACCAAATACCAGTTTTTAAAAAAGTCATCCAAAACAATACTGGACAGTCTCTGGAAATTGTGAGAGGATTTGCTACCTGAGCAAAAGAGAACCATGAAAAAGAATGAACAGTCCACGAGATTCAGAAAGCTGGGTTTCCAAGCAATAGCAGGTCTCGAACACTATTCTAAGGAGGGACACTACATTCTCACAAAAGTGAGATAGTGTGGAAATGAAGGGTAAACTCAGAAGTTCATTTGAGTATTAGAAACTGAGACATAAAGGCATTGAGCAAAATAACAGGAGAGATTTTGAATAAATTGGGATCATAACGAACATCTTTTTTCTTGTTGATTTCACCTTTTTATAGGAAAGATAGTCTAAAGGATACACATTTACTTCTATTCTAATTACTACCTGACCTGCCTCTGACATTCTTCATAAAGCATTACCAAACTCAGATTGAAGGGGCTAACATGCCTACATGAAACAATGCAAAAATTAGTGTGGTATCCACATTAAATCAAAACATCAGAAAGGCAGAATGTCAATTGTTTGATTCACTCGGATCCCTTAATTCTGAGCATAAAAGTAATGGTTGGGAAGTTTGTGATATTTGTAACCTCTGTCCATTTGTCTGTTGGAACTATATGCATAGGAACAAAATCTGACAGAGAATCGATAAAGACTTAGTAAATGGAACTGGATGGATAAAGAGCTAAAAGTCTCCAGTATTAATTCAATGGAGATTTTTCTTTCTACAATTAATGACTCAAATTTTGAAAACAAAAGATTTGAAAACAAAAGAAGAAAGATTTGGGTTTGCCCTGAATTTTGGATCTCCATTCTGCTACCCACTGCTATCCCTAAAATTAATGAAATATTAAAACCAGGCTAGCGGAAGTGCTGCTAATTTGGCATGTAATGAAACAAAGGAACCTAAAACGCATATGTTTCTACTTTCATGCAAAGAGAAGACAATAAAAAAAAACAAAAGAATAAATTACACATTGTACCATGGGATATGAAACAATTACAGGAGGAGGAAGGTGGAAGATGTAAGACTCAGTGGACCCTTTAATGAATAATAGCAAAATATCCAGCCAAACAAATGACATTCTTCATATCTTAAGGATAGAAAAGAGCCTGCTTCCATTCAAACTTTTGCGAAAGAATCTTTATAGATTTTTTCCCCCCACTGACTTAATGTCAACTTTTGGAGTTAATCGGCTTTCATCAGGAACGAGTAGATGCATCACAACAGCTTTTATATTTTTCCAATCGTCACTTCATCTGGGGTTGAGCTCATCCTAGGGAGTTTCCACATTCATCTGACATCAATTATCCCAGCTCCTGCTGATATCCAATTCATGTCTTAATAATTAACTTGTATCTATTACAACCAAGTTTCATAATTAACATTCCACTTGTCAAAAATTTTTCTCATGCACATATTTTAAGATATAGCAAACTTAAAACCTTTCAAAAACTCTTCTAGTTTTATTGCTTATAACCAATAGAAAGATTTATTTCCAGTTTAAAATTTAAATGATCACGCACTTTTTAAACTCTTTGTCCATATTATTTAGTATTAATGACAAGTAAAATAATAGGGAAAAGTGGATTTCCTCAAAATAGTCCAAGATGCCTTACACTTAAAGAATCAAATAATTCTTGAAAAATTCCACTACTAGCCCATATTTCCTAATGGAAAATTGTAAATCTTGCATCATAATCTCTTTTAACACCTTCAATTTTGAAGAATTTCAGAGATAAATGTTTGGTAAATAAGCAGTGCATAACAAGGGAATGCAAATCAAACAGATATAGGACTCTGAAGCATTTTAAAAATACACACTACAACAATGGCATGAAAAGAAATGGTTGGCACAAAATTTGAGAAATTCAGAATTTGTATCAGATTCTACAACCTTTGGAAGAAGGAATATATATATAATATATGCATATATACATATATTATATATTACAACATAGTAGTATATATGTTAAAATAAGGCTAACATCACACATAATTCTCTCACTAATCTCATCAGTCTTCTAAGATACATAATAAAACCTTAAGCAAAATATTGAAAGAGATAAGAATTCATGTGCTTTGAATTGGATGGATGATTGACGGTAAATTTGGTAATTGCCTATGAGCTGACAACTTGAAAGAGCTTTCCATTACATATCAATAATTTTATTTGATCTAAGGATAACTGAAAACTGCAATTTGACCTTTTTAAACAAAAGTTATCATCTAAGGGAAAAGTGTCCTCCGGATACTAAACATATCTTTAAAATATCCATCAGGGTCACAGGCAAGCTATAATGGCTATTCTCTGTGAAAGACTAAGGATGATTTCTTCTCTTATCTGTTTTAAGATATATAATTAGTCTAATATATTTTCATTAACCAAATAATTTATTTAATTTCCCAGATTCTAAAACCTCTAAATTATATTTTTCACATGGTAAGAAGCTGTTTGATCAATGATTAACTTCTTGTACTTTTTACAGTCAACGCTTCCAGTGAAAGTAAATTATAGAAGCAATTAAAATGTATTATGAAAAAAAAAAAAAACCTGTAGTGGAGCATCTCAGGGACCAGGTAATAAAATATTAATTCTGATCATTTATATTTCTTTACCTCATTTTATCTTTTAGATAGTATTTTTGGATGCATTATATCATAGAAATATAGGATGTATAATTATAGGGAAATAAGAAAAATGGAGGTTAAAATAAGGAAATTGACTTGTCTAAGATTTCAATATCTACAAAATAGTAAGTCAGGGACTAAAATCCAGAACTTCTCCCTCTAAACCTGTGTCATCATGGTTCTTCTGAGGGTGTAGAATATACAAACTTATTTCCCAATGACATATGGTATGGAAATAGAAACCTTGACAAGCTCAGGACTACATTAGCTTATGGTTATTGGTTACTGGGAAGAATTCATTCCGGATAGTCCTTTGAATAGCTGACTGAAATCTTACAATCTACTCTATTCTTCTTTGTTTCAGCCTCCTTTCTGCATTGCTGTTTCTACTGATTCTTCATTCCCATCTATAAGGGATTCTCAGAAGTCCAGTTCAGAAATGGGAGGGGGTGTTGGCAGGGGGCACCCTCCAAACCTTTAGTATCATTCCTTTTTCCAAGTATATGAGAATACTAGGGAAACTCCCAGGACAAAACCAATCACTTAGACGATATCAAACTATGAAACCCACAGTGAGGATCTGACACTGGTATGTATGAATCTGCTCCAGCTGAAAATCATGCCTTGAAAATGCAACCTGAGACTCCGGGCACCCAATGACACCAATTGGTATTCATGTAGGATTACAGACTGTTACATATGCTCACTGCAAATTTTGCTTCGGGGAAAAATGGACGACCATTTAAGTGACTCCTTCTGTGCATTGAACTGTCAACTTACAGAAATGCCATACTAATCTTAGGGAAACTCTCTGCAAAGCTCGCTTGAGTAGTGAGTGAATGTAAATGTCTCACCTTATTAAATACCTACTTCATCAAACCTGGCAACCAAGGGGTGATTGATTTTGCACTCAGCTCACCCACATACCCTTATTTATTATATATTGTTTTGGAAGGTCCTAATCCTGTTCTCTATATGTGAAATATTTTTCTTTTTCTTAGATAATAAAATACAGTATTTTAGACACATATTAGATTTGTCATAAGTGGTAGAATTTCTGCTATACAGATCATCTTTTTTAAAAAATATCTAAATTATCATGCTTAAACTTGTGTAACAGATTAGATATATTTATATTTATCTAATATTTAAAGTACTACCTCCAGTAAGCATTATGCAGCAGAACCTAGACACACAGAGAAGAGAAGCAGCAATCACAAGTCATAAATTCAAGTACCTCTGCAGTCAGAAAAGCAACCCTAACCATTGGCCCACCTTCTTCAACCATTAATTTAGGATACAAAATGTAGGATTAATTGCATTTGTGGAAACTATAAAACAAATCAAAGCAAAAGAACAACAAAAACAGAAACAAAATTTAATCCTGTCTTTGATAACATATGTGTAAATTCTGATTTTAAAGTCTTTTTTTTAAAGAAAGTCTATATATTAAGTTCTGGAAACTTGATTTTTTGTCTCTTCCTTAAAAATGAATGGGGGAGGGGGAGATAGAAAGAATGCATCTGCCAGGTGGGTTTTCCAAGTCCTGATTATTAAACAGTAATTTTCATCAGATTTTAAATACTCCCATCAATAGCAAGATTGTAGAAGGATGATACAGCTAAATCACTGCTGATAGATAATTAGTTGAGTCTGATGTCTCAAGCCAAGATTGGCAGAGTCTGCTGCTCTTGTAATCAAATTCCTTAGCATTCAATATAGCAGGACTGCGTTTCCTAGTTAATGCTATAAAACAACACTGAATAAATACAAATGGCTTAATCTTCTTTTGCAGTCATATCCTCCCACACTAGTCTATGTAATTAGGAAAATACTACATCTCGTGTCCTGAATAGTGAATACAGCAGATTGTTAATCATTATATTTACATGGTTTACATAAAAAGTATTTAAATTCATGAGTACTGTAAGATTTCTTTCAAAGAATATTAATACATGTTCAATATCTGAATGTGTATTGTCATGTTTGTAGCTTATTGATGTGTTTATAGCATTTCCTTAGAGAATTGTTGCATAACAAAAATTCAGGTGCAACAAATGTTGAAGGAAAAAATGTTGAAAAAAAATGTATATATATTTTTGTTTATATCTGTATCTATGTATACATCCACACACACACACACACACACACATATACATAAAACAAACAAATTTGATGGAGTTTGTAAATTCCAAGGAAGACACATTTATATATACATGAAAATATAATCCCACATTCAAATAAAAATGTCCCATATTAAAATGTATCATAAAAGTACTTCTAGTAAAACCTATTTTACAAAATGCATTGTGCACTATATTTTGTCTGTATTTTACACCAATGTAATATTGATTTCCTACAAAAACACATTAAATAAAAGATTTATGAGGAGTGTAGCAAATCTCATTTGGCCAACAAACCGTAACTCTTTTGTGTCTGCTTTATGAACAGGAGCAAAACTGGTAATGCTTCATATATTTCAATAATTTATCAAAAATTTACAAATGTTTGTCATTTAAAAATAATTAAGAGAATAAGAATAATAATGGGTGATTAATAACAAAATAATAAAGAGTTTAACTCCCCAACACCCTTATATAAACAACAATACATGAATGTACATATATAAAGGATGTGTGTTTGCAAATGAGCTTACAAATAATAAATAAAGGAGTAAATTAATGGGCAAAGAATATGGCTTTTGAAATAAAATAGGTTTTTGAGACATATTAAGCAACAGCGATTACTTAAAATATAAAACAGAGTAGCTTGAATCTGATTGAAGTGGTTACACACTGTGCCAGCCAAAAGATGCAAGTCTAAGAAGTCTAGGCAGAGCACAGGGAGTGCGTGAATGGGAAACACAGAGCAACTGTTCTCCTTTTATCTCTTATAACCTCTACCTTCCCTTTTACCTTCCAAATTTGTAACCCTGAACTTGGGACAACAACCAGGAGATTTCTGTTGAGCTGTCCTTCCTTCCTCTAATCTATTCTTCCACATAATTAACTGCATGACTTATTTGTCCTCTTATTTTATCTGAGGAGCTGGTGAATTTCGCTAATTCCTATAGTTACCACATATCAATGTTAAAGAAGTATTTAATTCCCAAAATGAAAATCAAACATGCAGAGTATGCATAAGAAAGACTAAAATACTGGAAAGTTTATAACACTTGCCATTCTCATAGCACCTTTCTGCTAATGATTTCAAAGCCCTTAAAAAGCAAAAGCTTATCACTCTCGTTTTGCTGAAACCAAAATGCAGAAAGGTTAAGTGATTTGTTTATTTGTTTATTTGTGATTTATTGTGTCCTAGCAAGCCAGTAATGGAGCTGGGAATAGGAGACAAAATGTCTGATTCCTTATTCTCTTTCAGACTGCTCACCTTGCTTAAATGATCACAGTGGAAGCAGGTGACATTTACTTTTATAAGTCGGGCATCATCATTATTAAACTGACATCTCTTCATTGTGTCTAGAATAGTCAGAAAAGTCAAGGGCCATTGTTTTGAAGCTTAGAGTTGAAAGCAAAGTTACTTTGAACAATTACAACTTAAAGAATTATGGAGTTAACTGAGATATTTATTCAGTGAGTCCCCAGTATGATGTCACAAATTTTGCTAACATTTATTGTACACTATGTGACAGGCTCTATGCTAAGTCCATTAAGTTCATAAAATCAGTGAAGCCACATAACAGCCTTATACATAGGTACTACTACTATTCAAACTTTCAGAAAACAGAACAAAACAAAACTGAGGAACAGAAAAGCAATTTGCACAAATCACAAGTTGAGTCAGTGGTGGAGCCAGAAGTATAGGCTGCATAGCTTTTGACTCCAAAACCTGTGATCTGTCTTCACTGATATGCAGTACTGCCTTCTTTTGCATTTCTGTGCCATGTCAAAAAATTAACAGCACAAAACATGTTTAGTTCAAATGAACAAAGTGCTAACCTAAATTTGGGTCTACCCATCAAGCTCTTTATTTCCAATTGTGAATATAATGTAACCTCAAGGCAATATTAATCTTTAAAGAAAAAATAAAAATCCAGAGTTTCAATGCCGATTGGAGGAAATAAAAAGAAGGGCTTAAAAAAAAAGTCTGATTAATTTTTTGCAACATGGCTTTCTGCTCTGGGAAAAGATGGTATAGGAGATATTTTGACAGAACTGTTCAGTATAAATGGATATTTTGACTAAAAATGTGACTTCACGTTTCAATTTCAAAACAATTTTATTATATATGTGTGTAGTGGATTGAATTATGTCCCCCCAAAACTCAATGAAGCTTGAATTGTATCCCCCCAATTTTATGTATTAGAAACTTAGCCCCCACTGTGACTGTTAACAGGGTGGGAAATCCTATTATGGTAATTGTAAGGTGGGGCCTTGAAGAGGTGATTGGGTTGTAGGACCATGTAGTAGTTAATGGATTAAAAATGGTGGTGAGGGGTGTGGTTCTGAGGGCTTTAAAAGAAGAGTAGAGTGTCTTTCTCTCTCTGCGTTCACCATCTTGCAATGTGAGACCCGAGTCACTGTCGCCACCACCGGACAGACTTTGGACTTCCCAGTCTCAGAAACTGTAAGCAATAAATTTAATTTTCTTTATAAATCATCCAGTTCCATGTATTCTGTTATAAGCAACACAAATGGACTAATACAGTATGTAAGGAGGGTCTACAAAATATAAGCTCAAACTAATATATTCATTTAAAGATAAATAAGAAAATAAAACTTTAAATAATGTATTATGCAGTGTGATGAAAAGAACACTGACCTATTCAGTATAAACTTGGTCTCAAATTCTGTCCCAACCAGAGATTAATGTGACCTTGGGTAAGTTATTTAATCTTTCTGACCTCTAATTCTCTCAGTTCTAAAAGAGTGACATTCTTACTTTGCAGGGCTGTTTTGAGGATTAAATTGACCATCAAGTCTGAAGGAAAGACATATTTCTGTTCACCACATCCTAACACCCAACCTAGCATAATCTTCTTTTATTATACATACTAAGTAAATATTTGTTGAATGAATGAGAACACTTAAGAGAGCCAACATTGTATCTGGCATATTGGGTGCTCAATACATGTTACAGTTTTTAAAAATTTATTATTAATGTTATTAGTATTAATAATGTATATGCAAAAGTTGCAAAGGATCTGAGATTTACCCTGCTTGGAAGCTGACAAGTTAGTCTGCCACAGTTTCATGAGTTTGAGTGGAAGACATGAAACACCTGGATTAGAGACAAAATACAGTTTATTACTCATAGCCACAGCTATAGTCAGAGGGTCACCATTTTTATGCTAGTTCCCTGGGCCCCGATTCCCTCAGAGCAACACAATGTGGGCCAAATAATATCTGCACAGCCAGCGAGTGACCTTACAGAACGGTAGTAAATATGCTTGTCCTTTGCTCAAGTAATAGACACTCTATCTTTCAAAGCTGAAAGCAATCCTGCCTTTTGCTTTGATGTGCAGAAACATGGGAGACCCACAGAGAATTGTCACCCAACAGTATAAAAACACACAATACATTGAAATGTGATCAGAATGTGATTTTCAACTATAAAACAAAAGTTTAGAAAATAACATAAAGTTATCTTTTTTTTTTCAGAAAGCTTAATGGTAGATTTAGTTTGTTAGATGCCTTAGTATCTAGATTTATTAATTATCATAATTTTTTTTTTTTACCATTTTATGAGAATGTAAACACTGGCTCTAGAGTCAGATCTGTGGTTTCTTTGAACACTACTCTATTCTGAACAAGGACATCAGAGAGTTTATGAAAGAGCTTTTATCTCTCAGAAACAGAAATAATTAACTTGAGGTTATTATTACAGGATTCTATGCAGCCAGACTGAGTACTCATATATTTCCATATTGGAAATAGATATACAGTTGTGGAAAATCTCAGGCAGCAACCCTAATAGTGATAAATTTGCAGTACTGTCTGCTGGCAGCATTCTCAGATTATTTTCCAATTTTGCTGCAGTTGACACGGCTAACCCTTGGAAGGAGTGGTTTGCAATTATTTCATTCACCCCCTCAACACTCATTCATTCACCCCTTAATCTCTACCGTCAGGATGCAGTACCAATGGCTTAAACGAAACCCTTAAATATCAACAGTGAACATTAAGTAATCAAATTCAATGACTTTTCCCAAGTCTCCTGCTACATGTACTTTTGGTATCAGCTTGGTCTTTCTGAAAGTCTCTGTCTTTTGAATTCTATGCCTAGTTCTACTCCTGTCTTTCTGAAAGGTAACACTTCAAACAGAGAATTCTCTTACCTGGTTCTATTTCTCCTCCTAGCTCTTAAATGTCAGTCTTCTTTGGGTTCTTTGTCATTTTCTCTCTCTTCAGGTTCTCTCTCTCAATGACCCCATGGTTTTCAAGTCTTAGCTCTATGTAGATAGCATTGAAAAGTATATCTCTATTTCTAAACTCTCTCTGGCTTTTGTCTCCTATTTTCAGATGTC
The DNA here is from genome assembly GCF_000696425.1 of Galeopterus variegatus. NCBI lineage: Eukaryota > Metazoa > Chordata > Mammalia > Dermoptera > Cynocephalidae > Galeopterus > Galeopterus variegatus. The sequence continues at coordinate 207,610 of NW_007729484.1, forward strand.
TGCCAGACACCTCGACCTGAATGACCTAATACCATATCTATCACTTAACTTCTTGACGTATCCCACCAAATCAGTTCCTGCCCATGACTACCCAATTTCTTCCAAGTGCACTGTTGCTATCGAATTCAGTGCCATGGCTTCTCGCTTGGCATCATGTCTGAACGATAATCTCTATTCCATCATGTCACCACCACCCTGGTTTAGAGCACTGTGACCTACCCCTTGACAATTGTAAAAGCTTCCTGATAGGTTTTTTTGCTTTTAGGCTATACTTCTTTTCCCTGCTTTTGTTTCTGTTCTTTATCTCTGAGAGGAGAGGCTATCAATAACTCCTGTTGATCACTGGACAAATACATGCCCTTTGGTCTGGTATCAAGTCTCACAACCTGGCCCTTGCCTGCTTTGGTTCAACAGATGTTAATGAACTAAACGTAATGTAGTAAACATAAGTAGACAAGGTGCCTATTTGGAGTGGATACACAGTGGAGAGGAATAAACTGGCACTAATCAATTAATCAATTAATATATTGTTACAAACCATGAGAAGTGATACTACAGAAAGTTATATTTCTACCTTTATCTCCTGCTACTCTCCTCCGTATATCTAATGTTCTTACCAAGTCAAATTGCATGAGATCTATCAAACTTCTGTTCCCTTTTCACTCAAAATATAGCAGTTGTGTGCTGTGTCTTTAATGAACTTCCCTTTTCCTTTCTCACTATCCTTTGAAATCATTCCTACTCCATGAGGCCCAGCTCTCAAATGTCATTGTTCCTAGAGTCCGTCTTTGACCACATTAGCCACCCTTGGACCAATTAAGAGTTCTTCGTACAATGTTTACGATACTTGCACTTCCCACATTATTCTGTAGCATTTGTACACATGGCACCTGTCCCTGCTGTGCTAGGAAACAGCTGAGGGGTGGGGACTGTGTTTTAATATTTTTTTTTGTAATTCCTACTTTCCTAAAATATTAGCTAGTTTGCAGTAGACCTTCAATATTTGTTGAATGAGTAAATGAATTAATAAAACACCCCTACTACACCAGTGTTGCCTTTGGCAAACTGCTACTTCATAGAAAAGCAGTCCGTGACTGGTGTGATGGGAGATTGACCCTCTGTTGGCAAAGAAGTTAACAAGGTATTATGGTAGGCAGCAGTTCCATCTGGAAAATCTCCCTGGGGACCCCAAATCTCCCACAGAGCAGTTAGGAAGGAGGTCACCAAAATCTCTCCCAGAGCAGTGAGGAAGGAGGTCACCAAAATCTCCCACAGAGCGCTTAGGAAGGAGGTCAATTTCCCAATGGATTGGGGAAAAAAGGCTACAAATAAAGTTCACTAGAGCGGAGGTGTCCAGAGCATAATGTTATCACCTCCTTGGGAACACAGTATTCCTAGAAAAGATATCATCAAATATCAATCACTCGACAGTTCCACTTTTGCCATATCATTCTAGGAAATACTATTTTGCAGAAACAGTAAAATAGACAGAGCTTTGTTAAGTCTCCAGACGCTCCTTTCCTAAACAAGGGACCTCCAATTTTCTGAGCTCATTAAACCGCTCTCTAATTTTATGCCCATAACATATTACTATATATGTGGTTTAAAACAATCATAAGATTTAGCATTTATATCTTCAAAGCTCTTTGCTCACATCAAGTAATTATCCACATAACACCCCTATGATGCAGGTGTTATTATCCCCATTCTATAGATAAAGATATTGAAACACTAGAGATCTAATAATTAGCATAGGCAGTATAGTAGACCAGCTGCAGAAACTAAATTAAAACAGAATTTTCTGTTATTTCTGAAAAATTATACTGAATATCAGGCCTTCCTCTAAATGTGTACTTTATAATATCTACATGGGTATGTATTAAATTATATATGGGTCTTACAAAATAAGCATCATTATTATTCTATTATTTAACACTAATATGTATATACTTCCATATTATGCTGCTTTTTGCATGTGAGATAAGAGAAATAAATATTATCCTAGTATGCTTAGGAATTATATATCAATTATATAATTCTATTAAATAATTTGTTCCTCTTAAAGATATAACTAATATTCCACAGTTAGAAATTTTAGCATTCTCACAATGAGATTTTTAGAAACAAAATGGCTGGTTTGAAAAAAATTTCCGACTACATTTATTTTGTGCTGGAATACCTCACCAAACGGGGAGGGCATGATAATCTTGTACCTCATGCAAAATCAATTACATTTTAGTTCAAGATTCTCAGTGGCTGAAACAGGATATTACTTTATGTCCTGAACAATATGTTGTTCCAGTTACTAAGGAAACCAGTAGCAAAAACTAAGTTTACAATGATGCCTCCTCAAGAAATTGACTACAATGTCAGTCTCTGGGGTATCATTACAAAGTGCTATTTGCATTTAAATTTCTTTTAACCTTTAAGCAACTGATTTGTTTGTTTATAAGCATGAGTATGCATTTTTTTAGCCCTGGAAAATTTTTTTAAACATCCAACCAATACATTGATATTTAACCATTTAGAGAGCTGCCTGTTAAGCATACGCTGTCTCTTGCTGAATCGTTATGTGTGGATTGCGCTTCAGTGGGTTTCCAATGAGACCTCTGTTACAGCCTCGGCACATAATGTGCTCCTCGTTAATGAAAGCTGCACATTCTGTTTCACACATGGTAACAAACAGGGGAAGTCATGTTGACTTACACTGTTGCATGTCACAAATAACAAGATTCTACAGGAATCAATGCATCTATTTTGTACACGAGGTTTCTGGAGTCTACGGCTATTCAAGGCAGACTCCAAGTTCCTAAAGAGAAAGCCAGGAAAACCCCAGAATTTTCTTGACAGACACTTGCCTCTTTTGTCAAAAAGAAACAACAAATATTCTGATGAGTTACTGATGCTTTTATAGTTGAAAACTCTCCTGACAAACTACTTTACTGACCAGAGATGACAAGGCCTTGACATGCTTCCTCTGCCTTCAGAATATATAGAACTGCTAGGAAAGCCGATCGGACCGAAAGCAGCCGCAGAAAGAAGGAGAAATGTCAAAAGACACTGACTCTGGGCTGTTTTCCCTTAGTGAAATCAACATCCATTCATTCTCTAGCCAGAATTCTTTCCCAGCAGTATCCTTTGTCTTACTTAGAACTTTATATTTATTTTTTCATAAAAGCATTTCTTGAGTTCCAAATTTGTTCTGTATTTAGTGAAATAAAACCACACAAACAGTATAAAATGAGCCTTTGCTAAAGAAATCACTTTTATGACTAAGCAATTGCACACACTCACCCCAAGGAACACAAAAACTAAATAGAAGAGGCAAGATGTCTATTCAAAACTGCAGACAGGCAATTGCAAATACAGCCCTCTACAATAAAACAAATTTAATTAAATAACACTCTAACTTTAGAAAGCATGACCACTGATTTAGATCAGATTTTTTTTTCAGAAAATTATTTTAGCAAACTAAATGTGAGCCAGTCTTTTGCATTACTCATGTTTTCCTTCCCTTCTATTCAACTCAGCATCAGCGTCCATGGTAAATATATTGCTCCCTAATAGCAAGAAATTATGAGAGGAAGGAACAGAGATCAAGCATTCCGGAGTATCTGGAAAACCAGCACACTGGATGCTAATTTTGTGTATGGTTTCTTTTACTTCCCATCAATATGCCATAAACCTGACCTGGAGGATCCCCTTCAATTGATGCAAGAAAGCAATTAAGTCTCCAGGCTCGTCACAACCTGTGCAATCTCATATGCAAAGATTGTGCTCTGAATCAAACAGCTTTTAGTTTTATGACAAAGACTTCTGGAATGTAGAGTTAACAATGAAAGCCAGGCAGTAAGTTTCTCTAGTGAGGCTTGGCGCTCACTCAAGGGCTACCATCACCAATGAAAGGAGTCCAGTTTAAATCCAGATTTTTCTTTTTTCCTCTATTTCGTCATTTCTTGTTTTTTTGTGTTTGTTTGTTTGTTTTAGTTCAGCCTTTCTTTGCTTCTCCTGCTTAGTCATCTACTTTTCTTTTGCCACTTTCTTTCTTGTTACATTTGGTCCCCACCCTTAGGAAGTGTTAGGGATGTTTCCTCCCTGGTGTTGAGTCACATAATAAAAATCAAATCCTCGGACAGTGCGTAGGCTCTTTCCTGGTTAAAATGCAAAATCGTGGAAACAAAATGTACCATTGGCAGGTTTTAAGAGATTCTTTGAGTATCTGTAGGGGATCAGTTCCTCTGAGTTCCCAGCCAGAGTATCAATACATGCCTAAGCAGGTATGTGTTGCACATACCGAGGGTCTCTTCACTGCATTTTCTCACTGGCTTTTCTCCTTGCTTAATTATGTGGAAGACACATCCACCTCATTACAAAGGGAACAGAATGAGGGGCTTACCTTGCTTTCTCCCTTCCAACACGGGCCCCCTTTTCCTATCTCCGCCTTAGACATCTGCTTGCTTTCAATGACAGACCCACATTGTAATAGTTTGTGTCTATTTTTAAAATTAGATTTTAAGATAAATATCATTTGTTTGGGACTAATAACATGGGCAACATGTTGCTAGTATAAAGACCGATTTAGTCAATTAGCTCAAAGAATTTGTAAAGCATTTCCTGAAGGAAAAAAAAAATAAAAAATAGGGAACGCAGGCAGGCAGAATCCTTCCAGGCACAGTGGGCTCCTGGCAAGTCCAAGTGCATATAAGAGACTGAAGAATGTCACCTAGTTGACACAGGTAAAGAGGTATATTTTAAAGGCTGAAGTTTGGGGCAATTGTTTTGTTTTCCTTTTTTTAAGGAAGATATTTAGAATCTGAAAGGATATCTATATCCTCTCGGATATTTAGGTCATTAAAGCTTCCTTCGAGTGAGTTTTAATAAAAAAATTGTTACTAGAATATTTTTACTGTTTCAGAAGAACAGAACTAAAACAGCTGAGAAGGGAGAAAAAGTGACAAATACAGTTTGAGATGTGATTAAAATGTGTCCTTCTGGGGGCCGGCCCAGTGGCGCACTGGATAGTGCGCCGCTTGGGAGGCGCGGCAGCGCTGCCGCCCGAGGGTTCGGATCCCACATACAGACCGGCTCCCGCTCACTGGCTGAGCGAGGCGTGGGAGCAACACCGAGGTTTGCAATCCCGTTGCTGGTCCCTGGTCCGGTACGGGGGCAACACTGGGGGTTGCCATCCGTTGCCGGACACGGAAAAAACAGACAAAAGACAAAAAAATACAGACCGGCTCCCGCTCACTGGCTGAGCGAGGCGTGGGAGCAACACCGAGGTTTGCAATCCCGTTGCTGGTCCCTGGTCCGGTACGGGGGCAACACTGGGGGTTGCCATCCGTTGCCGGACACGGAAAAAACAGACAAAAGACAAAAAAAAAAAAAAAAAAAAATGTGTCCTTCTTTTGCTGGCATTTTATTGTTGAACACAGCACCCTGAATGAAACAAAGTGTAACTGTGCATGCTGTACTCACTGCACAGACAGCCTCAAACAGAGAATGTTACCGAATATTCTTTAACTTCTTCTGGAATTTAGCAGCAGTATTTTTTGTTTTCCACAAATCTCTGGTACCTTTTCTCTGGCACTTATTTTGATGAGGACAGAGGACAGGACCGCCTTGAAGAAGAGATGGCTGTAAACTAAGCATGCGAAGCTCCACACAGTACCTGCTCCAGCATGTTACCTTTTACCTTGCAGTCAGAACTCACTGATTTGCATACGTCATTGCAGGAATTAAAGGCACAGGTACAACACAAACTCAAGATGCAGATGGGAGAACACTGGGATAGCAGCAGTTGGCCTCTTTCCTGGAGTTCTTCCCTGGAGTAATGGAAAGGGTCCCGGCTTGTCATCTGTTTTCATCAAACTCTTTCACCTTAACTCTGTTTCAAAGTCATAAAAAAAAATCCTCTATCTTAACCTTGGCATGAGGTCAGGAGAGAAGACTTTAGAGGGTGCATTTATAGGTTTTTATCCTGCAGTCTCAGGGGACTGTACATTCTCCAGCCAGCTGTACCTTTTGAAGGTTCACAGAGTTTCCATATCCTTTCTAGTTACAATTTCCTTTTCTTTTTTTTTTTTTCTTTTTTTAAGGAATCCAAGCTGATTAGTTAGCAACTGATTTTTTTTTAGCTCTTTTCTTCCCAATAACAAGATCATCCTTCCTACAAATCCACCTCTGATATCCTTCATGTTGGTGGCAGATTTGTGTATATGTAAATCAATTTATTCTTATTTAAAATAAATGTGTCAGAGAGGAGACAAGGTGTTTTTGCTTTTAAATGTAAAGGAGTTATTTCCAAATAGTTCAGTATTTGAAACAAGATAATATCTGAGGCAAGAAACATCCTCTACCATAAAAAAGACCTGATTATATTTCAAATGTGAGTATTTTGCATGAGCAGTAATGTTTATATCAGATATTTTTATTTGAACATTTTTTGTTTTATTGTGCTTGAACTGTAGTAATAAAGGAAGTCTGTTTCCCTAATAATTAATTCTGAGCACCATAGGATTGTATTTCCTGGCCCTGCATTCAAGAGAAGTGTAGATTTCTCATCTACAGCATAATGTAAGTCTCAGGTGAAAAGATTGTAAGGGCTGGCTAGTTAGCTCAACTGGTTAGAAAACAGCCTTATAACTCCAAGGTCAGGGTGTTCAGATCCCCATACTGGCCAACCACCAAAAAAGAATAGTGTTGTATCTCAGTACAGTCTCAGGTTAGTACTCACAATCCCACCCAACACTATTCTGACACAACACAAGACTAGAGCTTGCCTTCTGCAGAGATAAGTTACCACAAAGAACTAAACCTTTATATGACTTTAGAATATAATTGAACAGGAGAAAAAAATTAAAAATTAGCTTTAAGTGCCTAAGACAAAAAAACAAGACAAAACAAAACATTAATAGGCCAAAAATCCATTTGTCTATAGTACTGAAAATAAGATATAACCAACTGAAAATATATTCCCATACGCAATTATCGTTTCAAATTTGATTTTAGGTAATTGTCCAAAAAGATTAAGGAAATTTCACAGAAATTGTGCCAACCAGAAACATAAAAGGAAAAAAAAAATCATAGTTTAACTAGACCTTTGGTTTATGAAACAAAACCTTGTAAACTTCCAAACAGATTTGTGAAATACAACTGAGAGAAATGGGGAAAAGAGCAAGATTTTAATCTTCTTAGTTTACCCCAGTATGGGACATCTTCAGATTATCCCCCATGACATCAATTCTGGGCAAAATTTAAGTTTAACCTCCTAGCCAGGAAGTAGTAAATGCTGGCAAGTAGTAAGAGAGAAACAGCTAGAATTGCTGTCACTGGCGTAACTGGACAGCAGGTGAGTTCGTTGGAGTCCATTCTGGTCTGTGCTATTACACGTTACCTAGCTCTGTCTGCACACTCGGAAATGGAGTGAGTTATATCATGGGGTATCAACTAACAATGGCACTTTCTCAGGGAAGTGGGTTTTTATTTTAAGTTTTAAACAAATATCTCCCACTCCTACTACTAAAGCACACGTGTGCATACACAGAAATGTCTCCTTTAATCCTAAAATTTACCTAGGCTTTCGTTAAGGAACTTTACCCATTTTATCTTAGACAGTTGAGAATGTGTCTCTCTACCTTAATAAATGAAGACCCTTTACAAACTGTATGACATATGTGACAGAGGAGAGTGAGTCAGAGTGCAGACCATGTAATGGTATCATGGGCACCCCACTTACTAGTTGTGTGACCTTGCTTAGGTAATTTAACATACCCCTCTTTGCATTTCAGCTAATTCATCTGTGTAATGGAACGTTAGTAGTACCTCATGAGGTTGCTTTGTGACAAATAAAATAGCACATATAAAATGTGCAGGATATACTGAAGGATAAATATGAACTATTTTTATTATTAGTTTCTACCAGAATTCCTAACAGTAATTTTTCTATAATAAATATTGTTCAGTCAAGAGCAAATGGTTTTTATTCTCTGGTTTGTTTTGACTTATTTAGTTTACATTTTTTTTTTAATGTTCTATCAGCTACAAATAAATATAAGCTAAAATACATGCTCTATAGCTAGATAATATTCTCTGGTTTGTTTTGACTTATTTATTTTACTTTTAATGTTCTACCAGTTACAAATAAATATAAACTAAAATACGTGATCTATAGCTAGATAATAAATAATATTTTTAAATATATAACAAAACTCTTACTAGAGAAATTTAAGAGTTCTGAGTGAGGATTTGCCATAATGTTTAATCAGGCTATCCAACTTAAATACCACAAAAAGTTACTTTGTTAATGATTTAGCATATTGTGAAATAAATATCATGATATCATAAATTTAAATTAATGGAAATCCTTAAAACATACACAAAAGAGATAAATGTCATTTTTTCCCCCTGACATTGAATATAATTGGTATAGATCTTTTCATTTTGGACTAGTTTGAGACGATTTGGCAACACTGCAATGCCATTTCATTAGGTGAGTAAAAAAGAGGCTAAAAGTACTGCTAAAATACTGCAGAATCTCTTACAGTAGGATTTAAGATGACAATATCCTTTCCAAAAGATTGTCTAGAACTGAAAAAAAACATTAGAGAATAAAATCATAGAATATGAGAATTAGAAAAGAATTTAGAAATTCTAATTTTAATTGAAAATGTTCAAGAAGAGGAAATGTCCAGAAAAAGTACAGAGAGGTTAATGGTTTGCTTTTGTTCTAAGCAAATTAGGAACAAAGCCGCAGGATTAGAACCTAGGTCTTCTCAGAATTCGGACTACCAATTTCAGAAAAAGGAAAAAATAGTTTAACATGTAATTTCTGTCACTTAAAAATTACTGAAGTTGGAATAAATTTAAGGATAAAAAGGTTATAGAAAAGAAAATACTAAAAATTTTCAGAAAATACTTTAATAGTGTGCTTTACAATGACCTTTATTCCAGTAGCAATTTTTATTTGCTTGTCTTACATTTTTGCTGGAAAGTTCATATGTGTACTTAATTTTATTAATATTTAGATATAATTTGGTTATTGGTATGATTGAAATAGAAACAATTCCAGTGTGTTGTGTAAGTTTATGGTTTTCACTTTAATTCTTCATCTAAACATGTATCTACACTCAGTTTTTTATTTGAATTTTTGTATTAAAATAAAATTCAGTACTTTCAGGAGAAAAGTTGCTATATATTATCTTGTTTTTTAAAAACCTGCTTCCATACAATAAAGCAAATGAAAAATGTCCCATTATGTCACTTACTAACAGTGGCACTTGAACTTACAAGAATTTTGAAATCACAATAAACACAGTAATAGTATTTTCTTTTCTATGACCTTTTTACTCTTAAATTTATTCTCCGATTCTAAGGAAGAGAAGTTGAATGCTTTTTTTATAGTTTGTTTTTTATTGTTACTGTTTAGTATTTAACACATTCTGCGCAGCAACTAAATTCATTTCATGTGGACCTCACAAATCTTAAGCCTGAGGCCTAATGATGAATGTCTTATTTGAATGAAATGAGAATATTATTTCTCCCAAAGACAAATATCAAACTAGGTATTCCAAAAAATGTCAGACTATATATTAATAGTAAGACACAAATATCATCTCTGTTCTTCCCATAAAACCCCTGCTGATGCTGACGTGCATGAACAGCACAGAAAAGAATTGTACAATTATCATAACAATAGACAGCAAGAAACTTGGCTTTCATTTGGTTCATCTGCCTGGCTTCTTATAAATTGGCATTCATCTTATTTCTCTATCATACCAAAATCAAAACAGACAATGGTCACTTACAGATGTTAAGATAATGTAAGGACTGCGATACTGTATTAATGCTTGGCTTGTGTACCTAAGATACAATACCTCCTCTCTGGAAACATGGAATATTGATTTACTTTAGCACACAGCAATGAGCCAGAGAAGACCTTACTTCCTATGTCTGAACATTTGACCGAACTTAAGAAACAACACCCTAGCAACCTTGTCATTTCAATTTTTCACACTTTTGTCCCTATGTGTTTTATGTCTCAACAAAGACTTATCTCCCCAACCCACTGCCACAGGATAATTCTCTGTAACAAAGCTCAGTCTCAATCTCCAACCAAATGAAAAAAAGGCAAATCCCCAAAGAGAAAAGTAACGGTCACAGCCATTTCTCTGGGTCCCAATCTCACAGACCAAGGAGGAACCTATGACAGTCCATCACCTATCATAAACTGGCAGATTATGCCCCAAAGGGATTGGAGGTTCTGTAAGGGGATTTTGTACGAAGAATATCTTTCTGAGCCCTCCAACAGAGAGAAGCATTTTTTACAAGTAAGGAAGCTGTGTTGGCACAACAGACAACATTTTCAAGCTGGGCGGAGATGCAAATAGCCACCAGTGTGAGAACGTTGGTGTCTCATACACAGGGCTTCCTAACCATTCTTCTCCCCTGTGTCCTTTGTATAATAATGTTTGGGAAAAGAAAGAACACAACACTGTGGAAACACTTTTGTTATAAATCACCACAGCATCCAAAACATCAGGGGTCCTCAAAAACATTCAACCTGTTTTGCTCTCCTGGTAAGTGTTAGAATGCAATTAGACAGCCAACTGAGGAAAACAGGAGGAAGAGTGTTGGTTGGCCAAAATTTGGAGGCATACTTATAATTGCACCTGGAACATTGCAGCCCATTTCTCCCATATGATTCTGTTAATAAAATAAAGCTTTATTTTATGTAGTGTTGTCATGCCAAAATGCGTCCCCAAATAGTTTACAGACTTAAATAATGCATTTAATACAACTGTTGTGTGGTGTTATGGGATCCCAGATCACTAGGAGTTTTGAATTAATATGCTATAATGATCTTTCCCCAGAGGTAGCTGGAAGTGCCTTGTTGCTGGGCAGATTATGGTAAGGGGTTTGGGGTAGCATAATTAAGGGGGGAGGTGCTTGGTAGCTGGCATTCCTCAGAGATTCTAATTTTCTTTTCTCTCTCTGAAAAGTCTATAAGAGACTATTCTGTGGGCAAGCTACAAACCAGAGAATTTTTTCAAACATGAACAAACATCCAGATATTTTTCTTTAAGAGGTGGAGAGCTACTGGATGGTGATGATGGTATGGATTAGAATGTTGACTATGAGTTAACCTCTTGCAACATCTTTCAGTAAGAAGACAAAGGCTAGGCTCTTATTCACCTAAACATCATTATAAAGATGAATACAACTCCAAGCCCCACGTGAAACTATTTCAGGCAGTTTCTATTACACCTAGCAAATGACCTTCTAAACCCCCGACTCCCTTGTGGATGGCATATCCCAACTAATATAGGGGCTTTTGTCTCTTTCCATATGCGGGGCTGTCTCTCTAACACAAAAGCCAACTTTTGAAGTGCAAAATAAATGTGTTAAAGGGCTTTTAAACTAAACTCACAATGATATAATCATTTAAAGGAGTTGATGTAATCATTAGAAGTAATTTGTCCTTGCCAAAGACTGAAAAATGAGTTCTAAAAGGGGAGAGCTAGTACTGAAGCCTGCATCTTGCTTCACGTAGGACAGAAAATACCTCTTACATATATTTGCATAAGTTGTTCCACTGCCTGATTGGGCATGAGAGCAGGACCAAATTTATGGCTGAGTTCTCCTCAGCCGCAGGTGTAGAGTGAGATTGTGATTGTCAGCAAGCTAATATTGGTCTGGAACCCAGTTTAAGCATTTCGTTTCTAGCAGTTGGACAGATGTCACACATTCTCAGGCAGCAGAATGTGCTCTTCCCCTCGCCACAGAGATTAGCCACAGCCTGTGATGCTGGTACTTTGCTGGAAGGAATAGGACAGGAGCTCCACTGCTGTGTTATTATCTGGGATCTATTATGTTTTTACATTTTTCAAAAATCTTTAAGCTAGATCTTTGACATTCAACTGCCTATAAAGACATGTGCCACCTGATGAGAAGCTTTGATGTGCATTTTGAGGATTAAATAATCTAGATAGAAGGCAATGTGTTTCCAGCCAAGAAGAAAACTATGGAGAAAATTTTGCCTCCTGCAGCTAAGCTCTGCTGGCAGTCAATACCTTTTAGCTTACCCTCTATATTTGATTTCATACATATTTACAGACTATTTTTCCTCTTAGTGCTAATTCTTTTGAGACCAAATTAAGAACAAAGATAGCAGGAACAGGCTTCATCAAATAAAAATGTAAATATGCTGCATCTCATTTGTGCTTGAAGAAACTTTATTTAAATATTTTTTGCGAAGTGGAATAGTCTGGCTATATCATTATCAGCAACTGGGAAAGTAATAACCTAAGGAGTCAGTGGAAGCCATGAAAAGGAAAGTAAGCTTACACATTCTAGTAATGTGGCCTACTTTGGAATGAGATTTTTTTTTTATAAATTCCACAAAGAAAATGATAGCAGTGTCGATGTACACAGTCGATGACAATTGTCATGACTCACTGTATTTTACCATACATCACATGAAGTACTATTGACTTTAATGGTATTTTGCAAAGCAGCGATGATATATTTTTAAGTGAATGAAATGGAGGAAAAATTCTGGATTTTTACCTCTTATTTAAATGTACTGTATTTTGATTTTAGAGAATAGTCAGAGGGACTGCCAGATAGTCACAAAATAAATAAACTGCTGAATTTTATTTTCTCTAACTCGGTTGAAAATACTAGATTGCATCATCAGCAGTAGCCAGGAAGTAAAGCAAAGAATCATGCTAGCTGCATAAAACATGCTATACACTGAATAGTACAGTAAAAAAGACATATTTTTGAAAGATTTGCTAAGAAAAGAATTCTAAATCTCAGTCGGAAATTAGTTTGCTTTTCTTCGGCTGTCAAAAGATATCACTTACACTTCTCCAAGTTGCTCTAATTTGTCTTTCATTAAAAAAAAAATTAATGAATTCCAAAGTGGGCTCTTTTTTTCTGAAATTTCATATTTAAGCAGATCAGTGTGCTATGTCAACTGCCAATGTTATAAACTTCCCTAGCTCACTGTCATCTATCTTTAAAGCCTCCTCTCCCACACACCTTATTTATATATTTTGTCCAGGTTATTTTTAATAAGAAGAGTGGGAGTAAAAAGCAGAAGTTTTCCTCTGTCCCTGGTTGTTTTACATTGTCTCCTTTGTTCATGCATTGCCCACAATACTAATGGTTTAACTCATTCAAATGTTTTACCCTTACTGAGTTTACATGAAAGGGATAGCTAGTTAACTTTTAAGAACTAAGGAGATGCTGAAAATACACGATTGGTCACTTTATTTAAAAACTGAAGGATTCTACAGCATCTATGGCTATTGGAGGGCATATAGTTCAACACAATGAACTCCTGCTACAGAGCAAGAAAGAAAGACTGTCTTATTGGGAAGAAAAGAAAAGGGAGTTAAAATTGACCTCGGAGAGAAAATGTTCCTTGCTTAATACTTTTTGTGTGTGTGCTCGAATAGCTGTCCTCTACAGCTCTGCAGATGATATGTGTTCATGCTAATAAAAGGGAAAATGTTAAACATCTCAAGTTTGAGAATAATAAAACTAGCATTTCTCATCTACAACATTATAATCAAAAGAGTTTGAAAGTACTTTCCGTAATAACTATGAAAGTGATTTATACAGATAAATGTTTCAAAATCTCAAAGGTTCCACCACAGTAATTAAAGGTGTGCATTTATTTTGCAATTCATGTCTCTAGAGGCTAATTTAGGGTACTTTTTACACAACAATATTAATTTATTTCTTTGTGCTACATCTTAGGTGATTTAAAGTTAACATCTACAGTGTCCTTGCTTTCAAATGTAGATTTTGCCTTTCTAAATCTTGCTTCCTAGAGGAGCTGTGTCTGAAATGCATTCACAGTTCCATACACATTATTTTCATGCACACTCACTCATACCCACACTCACTATCACAATGCACGCAGAAATACAGACACCCTTTTTTCAGTGTAATATAGGCATCATCTCTAGGTTTTTCAGGGTGGCTCATGAGATTTGAAGTGAATATCCCACTCAGAAACCTTAAAATCCTGAGATTGTTATCTTGAATTCAAGTAGATACAACATTATTCACATATCTGGCTTTTTTGAATATCTAATTAAATCATATTGCATCTATATTAGCTGGATACAAACTTAGCATTAAGAGATTATAAAAGGAAAAACGTGGCCAAAATTAATACCAGACGCTTCTGTGTGCTAGATAACTCATTTCAGCCAACAGTCTTACCGATTGCTTCCTTGAGAGTTGCTGAGAAGTGCACGGTTCTTCATGGACTTTTGTTGTCTTCTGGAAACCTCCCTCTTGGCCCCCAGATCCTAAGTAACCTAGTTAGCATATTCCCTTTGCATGTAAAAAGGGATGTACACTGTAACCTGAGGCCAGGCCCACCTTAATTAACATTTCAAATCAGAGACTAAGCAGATATTTTACAGAGGTACAAAAAGGAAAAGACACTGCCAGGGTGGGATAAAGCCAAGCCTACGGAGGCCTAATTTACTGAGCATTATTAAACAAAGATTTCCTAAAGAGACAGCAAAGAGAGAAATGGATTTCTACATAGAGTAATGAGCATTAAGAAACTAAGCTCATGTCTTTTAAACAGGGAACAGCTGTGTCTGATTTTATTCTTCTGAATAGGTTAGACCACAATAAGAAATTGGACAACACTTAATGGGAGCTACTTCTGATGTTATGGACAGATATCTATTTCTACCTGCTCCCCCCTCCCCAAACCAGAAAAAAAAAAAAAAAAGAAAAAAGAAAGAAACCCTGCTACTTTAACCCTTTGAATTCCTAAGGTGTTTGTCTATGACTGCTTTTTACTGTTTACGAACAGAATATTTGGAATTATTGAGTGGTTTGTCAATGTAGTCATGTTACCGTAATCAGTCAGGACCCAAACTGTTCTGTTGTTATTGTTGAAGCATTTTATTTTACCATTTTATTTATAGAGTGTCTGGAGGCACTCTAAGATCTATTAAACTGTGACAGTCTTTGGGTGATCATATCCAAACTAAATGGGATGGAAATTTTGAGTACAATTAATTAATACAGCTTGTTACTGTGCTTCCAAACCCAATCAAGTGTACATTATTATTACTTTTTCTTTGGTGTAACACATGTTTTATAGGCAGGTGGGGCATAAATTATACATAAACAAGTAAAAAAAAATACTTATCTCTGCAGAGTTGGACCTACTAAATGTTTCACTCCCAGTATGATGTGCCTACAGTCATAAACCCAGTCACCACCCGGGAGAATAGCCATGGAATTAGGTTTTAATTATTCAGTTCCTATAAAAAATTTAGTTGCCCACAATTTTCTCCTATTCCATACCACTATAATTATGATGCTAACAGTCTATAGATTTTTGACCAGAGTCAAAATTATGAACATACAATGTCATTATTTGCTGTCTACTCCAAAGATAGAAGTAGTACTTTTTCTGCTCACACAATTACAATGATAACATTGATAACTCTTTCAAGATCTTTGTTATTTTGCTAGGATCAAATTATCTATGAGTAGTACTTATGCCAGTTGGTGCAGTTGAATGAGCTTCAGCTCAACTTTTGGAGTAATAGGAACACATGGATTTCTGCAGAAGCAGAAATGTATTTTCTTCTGCCCTTGTACCAGGCAACGTTACTTCAAGAAATCAAGCTCCAGCAGAACAGCTGAATAAGATATCAGAACCATCAATTCTCTCAGATTACTGAGGTATAAAGGGCAAGGCTCTAGACAAAACTTACCTGGCATGGGATACTTTTTGCCCTTCCAATGTCTGTGGCAGACATCAATAATTAATCTCAATCTTTTCTGCATGTGTAAGGTGCAGCCTCAAAATAATTTTATCCGAAATAATTTCAGATAATGCCGGTATTATTCAAAATCCAGACAACCACGTAACACACCCATATCTTTGTCATATCTATTTCTACCAGTACTAAGTTTTGTTTACTTAGTATTTTCTTTAAACTGACCATGTTTCACTTAATTGTATTCTATAAGAAAAATGTATATTACTCCATAATATCCATGAAATCATGGTTTTGATAAGCTAGTTAACTTTCCCTACTATGTATTAAAATAAATGATTAACTTTTCCTATTATATATTAAAATAAATGATTATTAAAATATAAAATATTATGTTATGTACCATCTAAGTACCAAAAGAAGCATGAAAATATTTCTCTATCTAGTGATCAATTAATGGCCAATCAGATGTGAGAAAACTCACTTGCTTTCTTTACTGTAGAAAGCATATCCACCAGGGAAAAAATACTATTTCACACAAAGTGATTTAATTAAAGTTAATGAAATAAATATATATTGTTTACCGCCTCTAGACCTAAAGGAGACATGAGAGGGGATGGCTGCCAGATCCTGGAAAGAGAGATGAACATATCCACCAGGGAAAAAATACTATTTCACACAAAGTGATTTAATTAAAGTTAATGAAATAAATATATATTGTTTACTGCCTCTAGACCTAAAGGAGACATGAGAGGGGATGGCTGCCAGATCCTGGAAAGAGAGATGAAATGAGCTGTGGCCCTTACTGGAGAGGTGTAGTGGATCCAAGGTGACAAGGGAGGGGAATCAACCCCCTACATCCCATCCTCACTCTCTGATCTCTACCTACAGCAGCAGCCAACTGAAAAGTTATGGCAAGGGAGCCCCTTGGTATAGTCCATATGGATCAGTCTCCAGGACATATAGCAAGGTTTTAAGGATGTTAAGGGGATCTGGAGGGCAAGTGGTAGACATATCTACACTACTGAATATTGTTCTAAGGGCTGGAGATACAATGAGGGTTATGACATAGAACTTATAGTTTTGTGGGTGGACAGAGAGATAAATAAGCACTATGGACTGGAGTATGCATATGCGCATGGAAATGGGACACTAACAAGCTTAGGAAGCTCAGGGAGACCTTCCCAGGAGAGGTAAATCTAAATAAAATTATCATTGAGAAGTGGTTGTTGTTCAGCTCAAGGCATGAGATATTTTCCAGAGCAATGGAAAGCACATTATGTTACGGGAACTAGGCAATATTTAGTGTCACTGGGGCAGGGCATAGATTGTGAGAGAAAGGAGAGAGGTGGCAGTTAAAAAGGAAGTCAGAAACAAAATCAGGAAATATAAATACATTGAGATATCATGCTAAGGTGTTTTTAATCCTGAAAGTAGTGGTGAGCCATTGAAACAGAGTAGTGAAATCATATTTGTGTTTTAGAAATAATATTGTTTGAAGAGAGGCATGACTGGATGTGAGTCATGAACTTTGTGTAAAAATATTTAAAATAATTCAGATGGGGGAAAAGAGTGCCTGGAAAATATTAAAATATTCTGGTACAATACTTCAGGTGTATATCAATCAGTTGGGTTATACAAGGGACACAATTACAACGAGTTCTTATAGTTCTAGCAATACATTCTTGGGAATATAGAGCCATCCAAGTTCAGATCACAATGATTTTTCAAATAAATCACTAAATAACAAAGCAAATTTAGGGATTATTTTTATATTTTATACTAAAATAACTTAAGAGAAAGCATAAGATATGTCATTTCCAAAACTCTCTTCCCCATTCTCTTCTGCTGAATAAGAAAGACTTGTGATTTTACAACTCCAAGGAAGCTGCTGTCTTTTAGAAGTAAACAAGTCACTCTTTGTAGAAGGGAGGATGAGACATAGAAGCAGGAAAGGAATTGATTCAAAATGCAGCAGGAATTAAATAAATTAAGATTACATTCACAATACTGCTGTAATTAATATAACACATTCAGGCAAATGTTATCTTCTTCATTTTACGAATGGGGAAGCTGAAACTGAGAGACTTAACAACTTGCTCAAGGTTAGTTGGTTATTTAATTGGCAGAACTGAGACTTGAATCTAGGCAGGAAATCAGAACTCTGTAGGGTTCATTTAGCAATATCACATTGTCTTTCAAGCTCAAGAGTATCTGAAAAAGTAGTTACCAAATTTGTTTATTAATATAATTGTTTATTAATTAGCAGATTTATTTATTAACTCAGGTCACACTTTAAAATTCTTTTTCAGGATTTCTAAACTTCAAGATTCCTAACATTCCTGCCTTGTTTTCAGCTATTACCAGTGTGATCTTCATGAGTGGGTTAAAGATCCGGTATATGAAAAATTTTGAGGTGACATTTAAAGCCCAGAGTTTCATAGCTATTGCTTTATATGCCAAAGCATAAAACTAGCAATTTCACCTAGGATATTGAGGAAATCAACAGATGTGACTTCAGAAACCACTTTAGCTATTAAAAAATGTTTTATTTCCTCCTTAGTAAACTTTTGTAAGGATGGTAAGCTTGGTTATATTTCCTATAAGGAAACTGAAGAGTACAGAAACTTTGGGTTTTGATCTAGATTTGTATCCTGATACAACCATTTATTTGCAGATTACCTCTTTGATTCTTTATCTCCTTATCTGTAAAATCTGCAAAATGGCCTTCTCATTGTAAGAACTAAATAAAACACTTTATTTGAAGTATCTAGTATAGTTTCTGGAGGATAATCTTATTAGACAAATGTCAGTTCTCTTTCTCTAGAATTCGAAAGCCTTAATACAGAACACACCTAGTATTTAATCCAGCCATGAAATTAAAAACTTTTTCTTGAGCACATACCATGTATTGGGTACTACACACTTATACTCAAGTGAGGAAATTAAGTGCTAAGTACCATAGCATGATATAAAAAGCATAGATTTCAAAGTCATGTAGACCAGGAATAAGAAATGATACTTGCTAATTTCATAATTTTTCTTTATTGTAAAGGAATGAAATGTATTAAGTTCATATTGTAGTCTGTGAATAGAACAGTCATGCATTGTACAACCTGCACAGCTGTACAGAGTGACCTTGTGATATGTTGCCTGCAAAGAGAATCTTTACATTCATTAGTCCAATTTCTACCCTATTCTTATCCCCCATGCAGAAGAGACTTGTTTTTTGCTCAGGCTGATTTCTTGACTTTTGTGATACAAAATTTGAGAAGTGGTTGAGGAGGAAATTTCAGGTGGAAGAAAAGAAGGACTTAGCGAGCTGGTTAAGTTAAAATTCATATTACAGAGTTGGTGGGGGGGAGTTTGGCCAGAAAAATTATTTAGGGCAGAGGAAATTTCAGGTGGAAGAAAAGAAGGACTTAGCGAGCTGGTTTAGTTAAAATTCATATTACAGAGTTGGTGGGGGGGAGTTTGGCCAGAAAAATTATTTAGGGCAAGAGAATTGGCCAGAGGCAGAAAAAGAAGACTTGCAGAAGATTGTATTAGTCCATTTCTGTTGTTTATAACAAAGTACATGTAATTAGGTATTTTATAAAGAAACAAAATTTATTGCTTACAGTTTTGGAGGCTGGAAAGTCCAAAGTCCAAGGGATACACCTGGTGAGATTCTTGTTATCGGTGACAGTGTGAGCAGGGTATCACACTGCAGAACTGATGGAGCACAGAGATCAAGAAAGAGAGAGACAGACTCTCCTCTCTCTTCTTTAAAATCCCTCGGAACCACACCCTGACCATCATTTTTAATCCATTCACTATGGCATAGTCCTACAATCTAATCACCTCTTCAATGTTCCACCTTTTAATTACCATAATAGGATTTCCCACCCTTTTAATAGTCACAGTTGGGGCCAAGTTTCTAATAAATAAAATTTGGGGACACAATTCAAGCTTCAATGAGTTTTGGGGGAACGTAATTCAATCCACTACAGTCATGATCTGGAACCACTTTCATGTCTGTAGAGACATAGGATTAAAGAGTTAAATTCATGTTTGCCAGTTTGGTGATGAATCTTTATATATGACATCACTCCAGAATGCACACATTTAGGTCATTTGTTTCATGTGTTTATAAGGGTTATAGTCTGGAGATTTTGACTTTATAATTCAGCATTTAGCTATACTCCAGATTAAAATTATTATTCAAAGCCTGGGCCAAGAATTATTTTTACCATGACTGCCCGCTATAGTCTAAATGTTTATGTCCTCACCAAAATTTGTATGTTGAAATCCTAACCCCTGAGACAGTGATATTTGGAGATGGGGTCTTTGGGGAGGTGATTAGGTCATGAAGGCAAACCCCTCATGAATGGGATTAGTGCCTGATAAAATAGGCCCAAGTGAGCTCATTAGCCTTTTCATTAAGAGAAAACAGACAGAAGTTGTCATCTATGAACCAGGAAACCAGCCCTCACCAGACGCCAAATCTGCCAGTGCCTGGATTTTGGACTTCCCATCCTCTAGATCTGTGAGAAAGAAATCTTTATTGTTTATAAGCTACCAATTTTATAGTATTTTGTTATAACAGCCCCAAAGGATAGAGACAATGCCCAACTGTTGGATCAATAATGCAAATGAGCAGGGATGGACCAGCTCAAAACACAATGATTTTTTAGAATAAAGACAGAAACAAAAAAGGCTCCAAATCCTGAGATAATAGCTTTACAATGAGGAGAAAATGTTTTCTAAAGCCCTATAAATCCCTGCCCTAATTTAGGCCTAATTATGAACCCCAGTCCATTTGACCGGCATTTCTGTGGAGAGGGCTTTATTTCCTTAGAATGCATGTATGGTAGGATATAGAGTGACTAGTATTAAAGTGAAAAATTCATAATACTCAATTACAAGTCAGGCAAAAAAGGTTTTTGTTTTTATTTATTCATTTATTTATTGTAGTTGTGCTCAGACCACATAATTACTGCTGTGCCACCCACTAGATCTAGAGCAAGGCTGAGGCTCAGGACAGCCTATGCTGAGTTTGTGCCCAGGATATACAATTAAGAATTACTAAACAATGTCTCCTTTTTCTCTCTCTCTGAAAAACCTTATGAACTCTTGTTATGAATGAATCTAATCAAGCCTGAGGACAAATGAGAGGCAAATCTACAGTTCAACAGGCATTAGTATGCAGTTGTGATCTGAGAAGTTGGGAGAAACTGATACACTGAAATAGATGTGGGTGAGGTGCCACCCCTCATAAACACTCCCAACTAGTGGCCTTGCCCTGAATTTATGAGCGCTATGAAAACAGACATTCACCTTTTCATCTTGCAAATATTATTGAAATGGAATTTACAAATAGCAAAAGAAATCTACATCATTACTAGAAAAATTCATGTCTGGTTAAATTGATATTGGCCAATCATAGAAGCCTATTTATCAATCTGAAGAGTTTCTGCAAGGTATAGCACATATGGAAAAATATTTTGAAGGTAAGATATTAAGAAGCAGATTCCACATTTTAGGAAGATTGTAGAGTCTGGATGATATGTAGAAGTCTCTGGAAATCCTTTCTTACATTGCTATTGTAAATGGAGGAGAGCTTGAGATAATATCATGGTAAGAGGCTGTCCAGAAGTGTACCAGGTGAACTATTTTGCAGCCTTTGGACCTTAGTAGACATGACCCAGATTTTTGGCCAGTGTAGAGTACTTCAGCAAACCAGAACCTGGACCCAATGACAAGAAGAGTCCTTTGCAAACATACACAACAAAGAAAGAACCATTGCAGCAGCTTCTCTATAATAATCCATGATGTATGAGACAGAGATAAATTCTGCATTAAAGCTGTAGATAATAACTGACACTTGTATAGTAATTACTATGTGCCAGAAACTTTATTCAGTAATTTATTTAATCCCAACAAACAATGACACAGGTACTATTAGTATTCCCATTTTATGGATGAGTAAACTGAGGCACAGCGAGACTGAGTAATTTGCCTGAAGGTCACAAAATGAGTTACACAGTAGTGCATTGAGCAGCCCGGCTCTATGATCCAATAAAGAGGCATCTAAAAGGGGTCCAAATAACAGTGAGTTAAAGAAAAAATAAATGACTTTTAACTTGCATAAAATTCAGAAATATACAGTTTACAGCTAGCAGGGTGACTCCTTTCCGTCAAATCCTTAGGGACCTAGGTTTCTTAGATCTCATCAGTCCATCTTGCCTGGTCTTCAATCCTGAGATTATTTTGTGGATCAACATGAAGCTTCAGCCATCAGATCAAAGTTTCAGGCAGCAGGATGAAAAAGCAGGCATTTTTAGGTTTCATACAGTAATGCTTTATAACATACTCTTAGGTATGTTTCTTTTTTTTTTTTTTTTTTTTTTGTGGATCAACATGAAGCTTCAGCCATCACATCAAAGTTTCAGGGAGCAGGATGAAAAAGCAGGCATTTTTAGGTTTCATACAGTAATGCTTTATAACATACTCTTAGGTATGTTTCTTTTTTTTTTTTTTTTGTCTTTTGTCTTTTTCCGTGTCTGGCAATGGATTGCAACCCTCAGNAGTTTTGTGGGTGGACAGAGAGATAAATAAGCACTATGGACTGGAGTATGCATATGCGCATGGAAATGGGACACTAACAAGCTTAGGAAGCTCAGGGAGACCTTCCCAGGAGAGGTAAATCTAAATAAAATTATCATTGAGAAGTGGTTGTTGTTCAGCTCAAGGCATGAGATATTTTCCAGAGCAATGGAAAGCACATTATGTTACGGGAACTAGGCAATATTTAGTGTCACTGGGGCAGGGCATAGATTGTGAGAGAAAGGAGAGAGGTGGCAGTTAAAAAGGAAGTCAGAAACAAAATCAGGAAATATAAATACATTGAGATATCATGCTAAGGTGTTTTTAATCCTGAAAGTAGTGGTGAGCCATTGAAACAGAGTAGTGAAATCATATTTGTGTTTTAGAAATAATATTGTTTGAAGAGAGGCATGACTGGAGTAAAGACCCATTCAGAGCCTCCCGTTTTAATTAAAATAAGTGGCAATTCTGTACAAAATTGACATTGCTCTAGTAGGATGGATTTACAGAAGTATTTGAGAGGTGCTATCAACAGATATCTTAGTCTGTTCTGGCTTCTATAGCAAAATATCATCAACTGAGTGGCTTATAAATAATAGAAACTTGCTCACCATTATGGAGGCTGGAAGTCCGAGATCAGGTTGCCAGCATGGGCAGCTTCTGGGGAGGGTTCTCTTCCTGACTTGCAGACTGTTGCCTTGCTGTGTTCTCACATACTCCTAGTGAAAGGAACTAATAAGAGCCCTTATTTTATAAGGGCACTAATCCCATTCATGAGGGCTCTGCCTCCATGACCTAATCACTTCACAAAAGACTCCACCTTTTAATACCATCACCTTGGGGGTTAGGATTTCAACATAGAAATTTTGGGGTGACACAAACATTTAGACTCTGGCATTCTGCCCCCACCACAAAAATTCATGTTCTTCTCATATGGAAAATACACTTATTCCATCCCAATAGCATCCAAAGTCTTAACATATTCCAGCCTAAAGCCCAGAGTCTCATCTACATATCATCTAAATCAAACAGGGGTGAGACTCAAGGTAGGAAGCAATTGCTCTCCAGCTATGAACTGGTGAAATTAATCATGTTATGTGCTTCCAAAATACTATGGTGGAACAGGCATAGGATAGACATTCCCCTTCCAAAGGGGAGAAATATGAAAGAAGGAAAAGGTAATAGGTCTTGACCAAGTCCAAAACTTTAATGGTCAAGAATAATCTTCTTTGACTAAGGTTCTGCCCTCTGGACCCACTGGGCCAGAGGTCCTACCTTTCATACTCTCTGGGGTGGTTGCCCTCTCCCCATGGCTTTGGGCCACCCCACCCCCATGGCAGTTCTCTGCAGTGACCCCACCTCTGTGGCTGCTCTGTTCCTGGGTAATGCACCTGTGGTTATCCTAGGCTGGAATCACATAGGCAATCTTTTCCCCAAGGCAGTTTTCTGCCTGGACTGTGTGGCTCTCCAGGACATCCTTTGAAATCTAGGAGGAGGCAGCCCACAACTTTGCTTGGAGTAGCACACATCATATCAAAATCTGCTGGAGCCATATCTGAGGTAACCAAGGAGTGCCGTGATGACATTTGGTGAGCAGAGCCATGAGCAGTAAAGGGCAGCAAGTGCTGAGATTCTGCAAGCACCCGTGGCCCCTTCTTTAAAATCACGCTGACCCCCAGGCCCTTGCACTCTTGGCCTGTGATGGAAGTGGCAATCCCAATAATCTGCAGAATGCCTCTGGTTCTCATTTTTCCATTGTCTTTTTTTCTTCCCCCTAGGTTTTCTCTTTCTTTTTCTTTTGGTTGTGAACCCTTGACACTGGTATTATCAGCAATGCACTCTAACCAATTGAGCTAACCAGTCAGCCCCTCATTTTTCCATTGTCGTGATGAATAGCACTTGGTTCATTCATACTAATCTTATCAAATGGTTGATTGGCCACATCCTTGGTGTGTTCTCTCACCAACATGCTTTTTCATTTCTAAAAAATATGAACGGGCTGAGAATTTTCCAAATCTTTAAGTCATGTTTCCCTTTTTATTAAAAATTCTGTCAAGTCACTTCTATCTTTGTGCATTTTGATATAAGCATTCAAGAGAAGTCAAGCTGTGCCTTCAATACTTTGCTTAGAAATTTCTTCAGCCAAATGTCCTATTTCATCACTCACAAGTTCTACCTTCTACTAAACACTAGGATACAAACATAATACAGTCAAGTTCTTTGACAATTTATAACAAAGATCGCCTTTCCATTAGTTTCCAATAATATGTACCTCGTTTCTGTCTGAGACCCCATCAGAATGGCTTTTGCTGTTTATATTTCCACCAACATTCTCTTCACAACCACTGAAATATTATCTAAGAAGACAGGAGCTTTCTCTACAGCTCTCCTCTTCTTCTGAGCCCTCATCAGAACCTCCCTTTTTGGTCTGTCCATGGTAATATGGACTTCTCCAGCATACACTTGAAAACTCTTCTGGCCTCTACCCATTAACTGGTTTCAAAGCTGCCGTCACATTTTTAGATATTTATTAAAACAGCACCCTTACTCTTCAGTTCCAATTTTTATCTTAGTCCATTCAGATTGTTCTAACAAAATATCATAAATTGGGTGGCTTATACACAATAAACATTTATTTCTCAAAGTTCTGGAGGTTGGGAAGTCCAAGATCAAGTCACCAGCATATTTAGTGTCTGGTGAAGGCTCATTTCTTGATTCATAGATGGTGTTTCTTGCTATGTCCTCACATGGTGGAAGGAGTGAATAAGTTTACTTGGACCCATTTTATAAGGGCACTAATTCCATTCATGAGGGCTGTGCTCCCATGACCTAATCTCCCCCTACAAAGTCCCCACCTCTTAATATCATTGCCTTTGGTGTTAAGATTTCAACATATGAATATTGGGGGGACACAAACATTCAGACCACAGCAACAAGTTTAGATGATTTGTAGAGAATAAGAGAGCAAGAATGACTTCTCAACCTTGTCAGCCCAAATTTACCAAACTAATTAGGCTCAAATACCTATGGGACAGATAAAAACATTCTTTACAAAAGTTAATTGCATATGGTTTCTATGTATGGAATCATTTTTCCAATTTACCTTTCATGAGAAAATTGGGGATGTAGTCTAAGGTGGGTGGCAGGAAGAACTGATTTGAGAGTATAATAAAAAACGTGAGTCAAGAACTTTGTGTAAAAATATTTAAAATAATTCAGATGGGGGAAAAGAGTGCCTGGAAAATATTAAAACATTCTGGTACAATACTTCAGGTGTATATCAATCAGTTGGGTTATACAAGGGACACAATTACAATGAGTTCTTATAGTTCTAGCAATACATTCTTGGGAATATAGAGCCATCCAAGTTCAGATCACAATGATTTTCAAATAAATCACTAAATAACAAAGCAAATTTAGGGATTATTTTTATATTTTATACTAAAATAACTTAAGAAAAAGCATAAGATATGTCATTTCTAAAACTCTCTTCCCCATTCTCTTCTGCTGAATAAGAAAGACTTGTGATTTTACAACTCCAAGGAAGCTGCTGTCTTTTAGAAGTAAACAAGTCACTCTTTGTAGAAGGGAAGATGAGACATAGAAGCAGGAAAGGAATTGATTCAAAATGCAGCAGGAAGTAAATAAATTAAGATTACATTCACAATACTGCTGTAATTAATATAACACATTCAGGCAAATGTTATCTTCTTCATTTTACGAATGGGGAAGCTGAAACTGAGAGACTGAACAACTTGCTCAAGGTTAGTTGGTTATTTAATTGGCAGAACTGAGACTTGAATCTAGGCAGGAAATCAGAACTCTGTAGGGTTCATTTAGCAATATCACATTGTCTTTCAAGCTCAAGAGTATCTGAAAAAGTAGTTACCAAATTTGTTTATTAATATAATTGTTTATTAATTAGCAGATTTATTTATTAACTCAGGTCACACTTTAAAATTCTTTTTCAGGATTTCTAAACTTCAAGATTCCTAACATTCCTGCCTTGTTTTCAGCTATTACCAGTGTGATCTTCATGAGTGGGTTAAAGATCCGGTATATGAAAAATTTTGAGGTGACATTTAAAGCCCAGAGTTTCATAGCTATTGCTTTATATGCCAAAGCATAAAACTAGCAATTTCACCTAGGATATTGAGGAAATCAACAGATGTGACTTCAGAAACCACTTTAGCTATTAAAAAATGTTTTATTTCCTCCTTAGTAAACTTTTGTAAGGATGGTAAGCTTGGTTATATTTCCTATAAGGAAACTGAAGAGTACAGAAACTTTGGGTTTTGATCTAGATTTGTATCCTGATACAACCATTTATTTGCAGATTACCTCTTTGATTCTTTATCTCCTTATCTGTAAAATCTGCAAAATGGCCTTCTCATTGTAAGAACTAAATAAAACACTTTATTTGAAGTATCTAGTATAGTTTCTGGAGGATAATCTTATTAGACAAATGTCAGTTCTCTTTCTCTAGAATTCGAAAGCCTTAATACAGAACACACCTAGTATTTAATCCAGCCATGAAATTAAAAACTTTTTCTTGAGCACATACCATGTATTGGGTACTACACACTTATACTCAAGTGAGGAAATTAAGTGCTAAGTACCATAGCATGATATAAAAAGCATAGATTTCAAAGTCATGTAGACCAGGAATAAGAAATGATACTTGCTAATTTCATAATTTTTCTTTATTGTAAAGGAATGAAATGTATTAAGTTCATATTGTAGTCTGTGAATAGAACAGTCATGCATTGTACAACCTGCACAGCTGTACAGAGTGACCTTGTGATATGTTGCCTGCAAAGAGAATCTTTACATTCATTAGTCCAATTTCTACCCTATTCTTATCCCCCATGCAGAAGAGACTTGTTTTTTGCTCAGGCTGATTTCTTGACTTTTGTGATACAAAATTTGAGAAGTGGTTGAGAAGGAGGAAATTTCAGGTGGAAGAAAAGAAGGACTTAGCGAGCTGGTTAAGTTAAAATTCATATTACAGAGTTGGTGGGGGGGAGTTTGGCCAGAAAAATTATTTAGGGCAAGAGAATTGGCCAGAGGCAGAAAAAGAAGACTTGCAGAAGATTGTATTAGTCCATTTCTGTTGTTTATAACAAAGTACATGTAATTAGGTATTTTATAAAGAAACAAAATTTATTGCTTACAGTTTTGGAGGCTGGAAAGTCCAAAGTCCAAGGGATACACCTGGTGAGATTCTTGTTATCGGTGACAGTGTGAGCAGGGTATCACACTGCAGAACTGATGGAGCACAGAGATCAAGAAAGAGAGAGACAGACTCTCCTCTCTCTTCTTTAAAATCCCTCGGAACCACACCCTGACCATCATTTTTAATCCATTCACTATGGCATAGTCCTACAATCTAATCACCTCTTCAATGTTCCACCTTTTAATTACCATAATAGGATTTCCCACCCTTTTAATAGTCACAGTTGGGGCCAAGTTTCTAATAAATAAAATTTGGGGACACAATTCAAGCTTCAATGAGTTTTGGGGGAACGTAATTCAATCCACTACAGTCATGATCTGGAACCACTTTCATGTCTGTAGAGACATAGGATTAAAGAGTTAAATTCATGTTTGCCAGTTTGGTGATGAATCTTTATATATGACATCACTCCAGAATGCACACATTTAGGTCATTTGTTTCATGTGTTTATAAGGGTTATAGTCTGGAGATTTTGACTTTATAATTCAGCATTTAGCTATACTCCAGATTAAAATTATTATTCAAAGCCTGGGCCAAGAATTATTTTTACCATGACTGCCCGCTATAGTCTAAATGTTTATGTCCTCACCAAAATTTGTATGTTGAAATCCTAACCCCTGAGACAGTGATATTTGGAGATGGGGTCTTTGGGGAGGTGATTAGGTCATGAAGGCAAACCCCTCATGAATGGGATTAGTGCCTGATAAAATAGGCCCAAGTGAGCTCATTAGCCTTTTCATTAAGAGAAAACAGACAGAAGTTGTCATCTATGAACCAGGAAACCAGCCCTCACCAGACGCCAAATCTGCCAGTGCCTGGATTTTGGACTTCCCATCCTCTAGATCTGTGAGAAAGAAATCTTTATTGTTTATAAGCTACCAATTTTATAGTATTTTGTTATAACAGCCCCAAAGGATAGAGACAATGCCCAACTGTTGGATCAATAATGCAAATGAGCAGGGATGGACCAGCTCAAAACACAATGATTTTTTAGAATAAAGACAGAAACAAAAAAGGCTCCAAATCCTGAGATAATAGCTTTACAATGAGGAGAAAATGTTTTCTAAAGCCCTATAAATCCCTGCCCTAATTTAGGCCTAATTATGAACCCCAGTCCATTTGACCGGCATTTCTGTGGAGAGGGCTTTATTTCCTTAGAATGCATGTATGGTAGGATATAGAGTGACTAGTATTAAAGTGAAAAATTCATAATACTCAATTACAAGTCAGGCAAAAAAGGTTTTTGTTTTTATTTATTCATTTATTTATTGTAGTTGTGCTCAGACCACATAATTACTGCTGTGCCACCCACTAGATCTAGAGCAAGGCTGAGGCTCAGGACAGCCTATGCTGAGTTTGTGCCCAGGATATACAATTAAGAATTACTAAACAATGTCTCCTTTTTCTCTCTCTCTGAAAAACCTTATGAACTCTTGTTATGAATGAATCTAATCAAGCCTGAGGACAAATGAGAGGCAAATCTACAGTTCAACAGGCATTAGTATGCAGTTGTGATCTGAGAAGTTGGGAGAAACTGATACACTGAAATAGATGTGGGTGAGGTGCCACCCCTCATAAACACTCCCAACTAGTGGCCTTGCCCTGAATTTATGAGCGCTATGAAAACAGACATTCACCTTTTCATCTTGCAAATATTATTGAAATGGAATTTACAAATAGCAAAAGAAATCTACATCATTACTAGAAAAATTCATGTCTGGTTAAATTGATATTGGCCAATCATAGAAGCCTATTTATCAATCTGAAGAGTTTCTGCAAGGTATAGCACATATGGAAAAATATTTTGAAGGTAAGATATTAAGAAGCAGATTCCACATTTTAGGAAGATTGTAGAGTCTGGATGATATGTAGAAGTCTCTGGAAATCCTTTCTTACATTGCTATTGTAAATGGAGGAGAGCTTGAGATAATATCATGGTAAGAGGCTGTCCAGAAGTGTACCAGGTGAACTATTTTGCAGCCTTTGGACCTTAGTAGACATGACCCAGATTTTTGGCCAGTGTAGAGTACTTCAGCAAACCAGAACCTGGACCCAATGACAAGAAGAGTCCTTTGCAAACATACACAACAAAGAAAGAACCATTGCAGCAGCTTCTCTATAATAATCCATGATGTATGAGACAGAGATAAATTCTGCATTAAAGCTGTAGATAATAACTGACACTTGTATAGTAATTACTATGTGCCAGAAACTTTATTCAGTAATTTATTTAATCCCAACAAACAATGACACAGGTACTATTAGTATTCCCATTTTATGGATGAGTAAACTGAGGCACAGCGAGACTGAGTAATTTGCCTGAAGGTCACAAAATGAGTTACACAGTAGTGCATTGAGCAGCCCGGCTCTATGATCCAATAAAGAGGCATCTAAAAGGGGTCCAAATAACAGTGAGTTAAAGAAAAAATAAATGACTTTTAACTTACATAAAATTCAGAAATATACAGTTTACAGCTAGCAGGGTGACTCCTTTCCGTCAAATCCTTAGGGACCTAGGTTTCTTAGATCTCATCAGTCCATCTTGCCTGGTCTTCAATCCTGAGATTATTTTGTGGATCAACATGAAGCTTCAGCCATCACATCAAAGTTTCAGGGAGCAGGATGAAAAAGCAGGCATTTTTAGGTTTCATACAGTAATGCTTTATAACATACTCTTAGGTATGTTTCTTTTTTTTTTTTTTTTGT
>NW_007729485.1:0-3344 GCF_000696425.1 Galeopterus variegatus
AAAATTTTATCTTTTAAAAAATGTGTTCAACAAACGTGCATACGGCGCTTAGCCTGTTCGAGGCACTGTGCTGAGCACAGCACGAATGTTACTCCTCGTCCCGAGGCCATCACACCTAGTACCTGTGCGGCTGTCGGGCTCCGGCGGGGCCTTCTCAGCCACCACTCACTGTGCTACCTCTCGGCTCATGTCTGCCACCTCTGGTCTACACCGTGTCACCTGACGCTGGCCTCAGCCCCTTCCTTGATTGCCAAAAAACCCTAACAACTCCCCAAAGCAAACACAAACAAAGCCATTCTCTCAAGACATTGGTGGGTATGGCAGACTTCGCCAATAGAGTGTTTTAATGTCACAGAACCGAGTCCTGAGGTGAGTGTGGGACGTGTCTGGCCTTTCAGGAGCAGAGCTCGGGTCACCTCCACCAGGCGGGGTGCCCGGCCCGGCCCCTCTCCCCACGCCCCCTCCCAGCCCGTCCCTGGGTGCAGCTCTTGCCGAGGTTGGCTCTTCTCTCATTTTCTACCTTCCCCCTGTCCATGCCATGGGGGAGAAGGTTTTTACACTTGGCTTTTTGCCACAGTGGACAAAAATAGACGTGGCCTGAGACTGGATTCCCTCAAGCAGCAAAGTTCAAAGAGAACAGCCCCGGCACACAAGAGAGGCCCAGGATCAGCTACGGATCGGCGACTGCAGGCAGGATTTCAGAGCGGTGGGCAAAGAGGGACCCCGGAGATGACTAAGGTCCTCCTTGCTTTGCAGCTGAAGCCAAGGCCCCAGAGGGAGCACTAGTCACGGCAGGGCTGTCCCTGCCATGGAGCTGTGGAGCCGTGGAGGGGAATGAGCTGGGGAGGGGCGTGCGGGTGGCCTGGAGCACCCCATGGGCTACCGAGGGGCCCTGGTAGGAGGGTGACACTCAAGAGTGGTGAGACTTTGGCCTGATGAGTGCCCGCCCCGGGGAAGGCCATCGGGCAGGGTGTGGGAGATGGAGTCCCCGGGGCCTCCTGTGCACGAGGCTCCCTCCCACCCGGCGGGAGCACAGGTGACCCGCAGCTGCTCAGGAGTCACACAGGATGAAATGAAGACTAATCCCATCAGCCCTGCTCCCTAGGCCTGGCCTGGGCTAGGAGGTGCGGGAAGGCGGGCACCACAGCGGAGTCAGCTCCAGCTCCGGACCCTGGGCAGGGGTCCTTCCATCCTCTGAATGTGGCGAGTGAAGGGGTCTCCTGCCTGAGGATGCCTGGAATTCCCGTCACACACGTGCACACACGCACACACGGTGGAGCCACCATCACACAGTCAGGCTGGATGAGGAGAAAGGAGCGCGTTCCTCCAGCCCAAAGCTCAACTGAACAGGGCCCTGCAAGGGGGACNGTCCTCAGTGCTGATCTCATGGGGGGATCTAGAGAGAAATGGCTCCTTTTATCACTCTCCCAGGAGGAAACCTGCCCCAGACCTGCCCCCCTTCCCGCCACCAGCACCCCCTGGCCTTCCATGTCTCAGGAGAAAGCAGCAGGCTAGAGACCCAGGCTCCTGGACACAGCAGCAGCCTGTGACTTCATCATGGGCGGTCAGCCTCACTGTTCACATCTGCTAAATGGGAATATTTCTCACTCTCCTCCTGAGCAGATGGCTCCTTAAGTCCTTGGCCACAGAGGAAAGAGCCCCACCCCAGTTCAGGAGGGGCAGTGATGGCATGAGACCCCCTGTGTGGGCTCCCACAGCCTTGTGACAAGAAACTCGGTCACTGCTCTCAAGGAGCACCTGAGAGTAATGAGCCCCAAGTCAGGGATTTGGGGCCCAAAGGAGAGTGTCCAAGCAGTTCCAGGCAAGGCCGCCTTGTTCCCCACACAAGCGCCATGCACGTGTTCCGTAGAGGCGAGACAGTCGGAGGCCTGCCCGGGAGCGTGGGGGGGCACAGTGTGGGCCGAGCTCCCCGGCCTGTCCGGAGCTGGCACCTGAGCACTGAGAGACAGTGTCCATGAGGAGGGTCGAGCGCTCCTGCCATAGTGCTCAGAGCAGGGGGTGCAGGGGACAGGAGGAGGGGACAGCTCTGGCCTGGCTGGTCTGGGATCTTCCCAGCGGAATCTGGAGGCTCTTGTCTCTCTCCCATGGAAGGTGCCCACCAGAGCTGCAAGCAATGTTTGGGTGCCCAAAGAGAGGAGAGAAAAAAGAACAGGCCACTTGTCACTGTCCCTCTGCTTCCTTCTAGGGTCAGGCAGAGTGCGTGAAGGAGAGGACAGCTGCCCGCCCTGGAGTCTTCAGAAAGGAGAGGCCCGGCCCGTGCCAGCAGCCGCTGGCAGCATGCCGGCGGGCCCTCTGCCCCAGCATGTGGGCGGGGTCCCCAGCATCTTGCTCTGAATGCAGGTCTTCCCGAGGACAGAACACACCAGCTGGTGGCTCTTCTCCAGAAGGCTCAAGAGCTGGGGGACCACAGAGCACCGTGTGCATCCTGGGGACTCGGGGCACAGGTCACCTCCGGCTGTCAGGAAGGGTGGTGCGTGGCTCCCAGCTCCCCCCGAGTTCCTCTCCTCTTCTGGGACCCTCCAGGGCAATGAGATTAACACAGTCAGTGCTAACCTTGTCGACACCTGCACTCAGGGCCACAGCAGCCTCTGCTGTGGAGGCGCCCAGCGTCCGAGTGGCTGAACAGTACACAGAGCCTTGGAGGACAGTGGCTGTCATCTTGGAGATTTCCCAGTGTCTTCTTTTGCTAGGTGAGGGGTTGAACCCCGGAGGGGCTCAAAGCTTTGACTAAGGGACACAGCAGAGCACCTCTTGCCCTTGACCCCTGTCAGTGACCCCGAAAGACATCTGTGCCCATGTCAGACCAAAGAAAGGGCAGTGCTAACTCTCTGGAAGGCGTGTGGGGAGGGGTCTGCTGAGGACGTGACCTTTCCAGAACTTCTCAGGGAAAATGTCCCTTCTCCCAGCTCACTCCCCAGTCCTGCGGACAGAGCAGCCTCTCTGCCCTCTCCCTGTTGCTCTCCTGGAGGAGTGACAGGGCAGATGGCATTGGCGATGGAAACCCGATGTCCTGGGCAGAGCCAGCCTCGACTGGAACTCAGCTCCCAGGCCCCACATTTTCCCTCCCACCGCCTCTGCCGAGTGCACCCCGGACTCCTGGACTCCTCGGAGCTCAGAGCAGAGAGAGAACAGAGTGACTCTGCTCTGCTCGGCATGTGCCACCTTGGATCATGCAGGACACAACACTCTGTCCTCTGATCCCCTACCAGCCCAAACCCCCAAGCTCCCCCATCTGTCACAGGAGTGCGGCCTCTGGTCACCAGCGGGGCTGCAAATGGATCTGCCCAAACTTGTCCACTGGAATTAGAGTTCGAGGCTGCTGG
>NW_007729485.1:4332-11237 GCF_000696425.1 Galeopterus variegatus
CGGCCACCGTCTCACATTCCTGAGTCAGTGAGTGACACGGGAGGAAATGCCAGCACAGCACAGACTCTCCTTCCCCTGTGGTCTTGGGTTTTCTACAGAGAAATTCCAGTTTTAATGACTGTCCCTGCCAGCCCCAAGGCTGCAGATGGCATTGGCGATGGAAACCCGATGTCCTGGGCAGAGCCAGCCTCGACTGGAACTCAGCTCCCAGGCCCCACATTTTCCCTCCCACCGCCTCTGCCGAGTGCACCCCGGACTCCTGGACTCCTCTGAGCTCAGAGCGGAGCTCAGAGCAGAGAGAGAACAGAGTGACTCTGCTCTGCTCGGCATGTGCCACCTTGGATCATGAATGACACAACACTCCGTCCTCTGGTCCCCTGCCAGCTCAAACCCCCAGGCTCCCCCATCTGTCACAGGAGTCTGGCCTCTGGTCACCAGCAGAGCTGTGAATGGATCTGCCCAAACTTGTCCACTGGAATGAGAGCTCGAGGCTGCTGGCTGGTGGGGCCTTTCTTTGCTGCTATGAATTCATTTTTGCGTTTTGTCTTCATGTTTTTAATATTAGCATAACACATATCCATTAAACAAGTAAAGCTGGAAGAAACATTGAAGTATTAGAAAGGCAGGAAAACCCCTGTCACCTGTCACCCTACCACAGAGGCTGTGGTGTGATTCGTCACTTTGACCACTTTCCTTTGTCCCAGTTTGGCTGATCTCCGCTGACACAGGTCACATTAGCTTTGGGCTGCAAGGGCTCCAGGCCCCTTGGCCTCCCAGCTGGTGCCCTGTCACCCTGGGGAACTTCTCAGCCTCAGGGCATTTTTAGATGCAGGGAAAAGACAGCAGCTTTAAAATAAGGTGCTGAATTTGGGCCAAAATTCCTTAAGCCCACATGTGAGATTTGAACTGTTTTTCGGGGGTGGCTGAAGACAAATTTGAGACGTAGGGGAGGATGAGTTCTGTTTTTAGGGAATATGGTGCTGAATTTGGGCCAAAATTCCTTAAGCCCACAGGTGAGATTTGAACTGTTTTTCAGGGGTGGCTGAAGACAAATTTGAGACGTAGGGGAGGATGAGTTCTGTTTTTAGGGAATATGGCAGGCTAAATTCTCGGGATGAACGCTCCTATTGAAAACAGCTAAAATGGCTGGATAAAATATTTTTTAAGTCTTAAAAGCTCGGAGAAGTTGACAGATAGTCGAGAGTGACCAGGACAAAATCTGAAAGAAGCCAGACCGCGGCAGTCCAGGAAGCGGCTCCTGCCCCGAGAGTGTTTTCTTGTCCCAGCCACCTTGCACTCAGGGCACGGCAGCTTTGCAGAGCAGGGGACCTCCCTATAGGAAGCGAGGACCCTGAAGGTCTACACCACCGGGTAAGAAGGAAGGAGCAGACCAGAAGTCAACTCCACCCCATACTGACACTCCAGGATCTGTCCATGCAGCAAGTTGCCTGGGCACCGAGCACATGGTGGTCATGTGGGGTGCAGGCTTCTTGGAAATTGTGAACACAGTCAGTCCTCCTGCGTGTTTGGAGCCCGAATTCCTATCCCGGGGGGGATCAAGAGACCTCAGGCTGTGAATTTGCTTTAACACTAGCTCAGGTCAGTAGTGTCCTAGGAGATCCTTGGCAGAAGCAAACACAAATCCTCTCTGGAGAGAGCCACCTTTATTCTGAGTGTCCCACAGGTAATTCCTCAAGCACAGTGACCATGGCACTGTTGAGTACACGTGGGAACAAGTCAGCCTGAGGACAAACCAGAACCACCGATAACAGATAACAGAAACACACGTCGAGACGTCAGCCGATGTGGTCCTAGGACACAGATTATCAAGAACCAGGCTTGCTCTGTTAAAGAAGAGACGAGCTAATAAACATCCCCGGAGAAGAGAAGACTGCAGAAATGTGGCTAGTTAATTTGAAAAACAAACAGAATTTCTAAAAATGAAAAATGAAGTCATAGAAATTTAAAACTCAACGAAAGGGTTTAACAGTCGATTAAGCAAGTTTAAAGGGTTTTAGGGTCAGCAAACCAGAAGCTCAGTTAGAGGAAACGACCCACGGCGAGATTCACATAAGCACTTAAAATGAAAGATACAGAAAAGAAGCTTAAAAATACAGAGGATATGTCAGAATTTGTCACATTCTATCCTTTGCTTACAAAACTTTTTCTGGGTCTGCATGTAGCCCAGTGATGACCCAGCCGGCTGCAGACGCCCCCGGGCTCCTGAGCTGTGGTCCCGTGGGTCCCAGCCGGGCCCCCCTGCCCTCCACAGCCAGGCCAGCGAAGGAGCCACCTGTGGGCCGGGCCTGTCCCCCTTCCCCTCCCCCCAACATCTTAGAACAGAAAAATAATAATAAAAATAAATTTAAAAAATTATTTTACTTTGATTAAGTAAGTCCAGGGTCAGAGGTTTGGATTCCCGTACCAGCCACCTACAGAAAATAAATAAATAAATAATTCACATTAAGATAATTCTCTCTTTAAAAAAGTACAAAATGCACAAATCTTGAGTGCGCCGTCACTGAATTTGATGTGTGACCCAATCCTTTATCAAGTTATAGAACATTTTCATTACCCCAAAAAGCTCCCCCATGCAAACTGTTCATCGCCTCCCCCGCTCCCCAGAAGCAACCGCTGCTCTAATTTTTTTCTATGCTGTGGTCTAGTTTTGTCTTCTAGCTGTTCTAGAATTTCATGTAAATGGAATATTGCAGTATATAGTCTTCTGTGTAAATTTTCTTCTACTCGCTTTTTTTGGGGGTAGGGAGGTGCTTTTTTTGTGTTTTGTGTTTTCTTAGAGAGGGGTCTCCTGTATTGCCCGGGCTGGAGTGCAGTGGCCATTCATGGGTGCCTGGGAGTTCCAACCTGCTCCACTTCCGACCCAGGCCAGGTCACTCCTCCTGGGAGGTCACCTAGTGCGGGTGCCCGATGTCATAGCGCCCTGCAGCCCAGGACTCTCGGCTCCAGAGACCCTCAGCCTCAAGCGGAGCAGCAGGGACCACAGGCCACCACCAGCTCAGCGTGTTGGTGAGTCCTGTGCCACTGCATGGCTACACACAGCGTGTCTGTCCTTTTCCTATTGATAGACACCTGAGCTGTTTCCAGTTTCTACTTTATGAATAAAGCAGCTATTAGCTTTCTTGTTCAAGTCCTTTTGTGAACATATGATTTTATTCCTCGTGGGTAAATTCCTAGGAGTGAAGTGAGTTTTATAGAAAACTGTCAAACATTCTTTTTTTTCTTTTTTTTTTTTTAAAGATGACCGGTAAGGGGATCTTAACCCTTTGACTTGGTGTTGTCAGCACCACACTCACCCAGTGAGCTAACCGGCCATCCCTATTTGGGATCCGAACCTGTGGCCTTGGCGTTATCAGCACCACACTCTCCCGAGTGAGCCACGGGCTGGCCCTCAAACGTTC
This sequence comes from Galeopterus variegatus, assembly GCF_000696425.1. Taxonomy (NCBI): domain Eukaryota; kingdom Metazoa; phylum Chordata; class Mammalia; order Dermoptera; family Cynocephalidae; genus Galeopterus; species Galeopterus variegatus. The sequence goes on from NW_007729485.1 coordinate 7,752, forward strand.
TTCTGAAGCGGCTGTGCCATTTACATCCCACGTATCACAGCACAGGAGTTCCAGGTGCTCCGCACGCTTGCCAGCATCTGGCGTTACAGTCTTTCTAACATCAGCCGTAATGGTGGGTGTGTCATAGTGGCTGACTGGTCTTTTATTTTGCATCTCTCTGATGACTAAATACATTGAGCACTTTTTCATATGCTTATCTCTTTTAAAAATTGTGGTCAAATATACATAACATAAAATTTACCATCTTAACATTTAAGTGCACAGGTCAGTGGCATTAAGTACATTCATGCTGTTCTGCAACCATCACCATCACAACCCATCCCCGGAGCTTTTTCATTTTCCCAAACCAAAACTCTGTCCCATTAACCATTAACTCCCCATTGCCTCCTCTCCTGAGCCCCTGGAATCACCTTATATTTTTGTCTCCATGAATTTAACTACTCTATGTAGCTTGTACAAGTGGAATCATACAATATTTGTCCTTTTTTTTTTTTTTTTGTCTTTTGTCTTTTTCTGTGTCCGGCAACGGATCGCAACCCTCAGTGTTGCCCNCTGTCTGGTCGGGAGGACCAGGCAGGCCTTCGTGCATGAACCAGAACAGCAGGAGGCCACCAGGAGGAGAGAAAAGCTGGAAACCTGCTTGAGGAAGGTGGCGCGTCCTCAGTGCTGATCTCATGGGGGGATCTAGAGAGAAATGGCTCCTTTTATCACTCTCCCAGGAGGAAACCTGCCCCAGACCTGCCCCCCTTCCCGCCACCAGCACCCCCTGGCCTTCCATGTCTCAGGAGAAAGCAGCAGGCTAGAGACCCAGGCTCCTGGACACAGCAGCAGCCTGTGACTTCATCATGGGCGGTCAGCCTCACTGTTCACATCTGCTAAATGGGAATATTTCTCACTCTCCTCCTGAGCAGATGGCTCCTTAAGTCCTTGGCCACAGAGGAAAGAGCCCCACCCCAGTTCAGGAGGGGCAGTGATGGCATGAGACCCCCTGTGTGGGCTCCCACAGCCTTGTGACAAGAAACTCGGTCACTGCTCTCAAGGAGCACCTGAGAGTAATGAGCCCCAAGTCAGGGATTTGGGGCCCAAAGGAGAGTGTCCAAGCAGTTCCAGGCAAGGCCGCCTTGTTCCCCACACAAGCGCCATGCACGTGTTCCGTAGAGGCGAGACAGTCGGAGGCCTGCCCGGGAGCGTGGGGGGGCACAGTGTGGGCCGAGCTCCCCGGCCTGTCCGGAGCTGGCACCTGAGCACTGAGAGACAGTGTCCATGAGGAGGGTCGAGCGCTCCTGCCATAGTGCTCAGAGCAGGGGGTGCAGGGGACAGGAGGAGGGGACAGCTCTGGCCTGGCTGGTCTGGGATCTTCCCAGCGGAATCTGGAGGCTCTTGTCTCTCTCCCATGGAAGGTGCCCACCAGAGCTGCAAGCAATGTTTGGGTGCCCAAAGAGAGGAGAGAAAAAAGAACAGGCCACTTGTCACTGTCCCTCTGCTTCCTTCTAGGGTCAGGCAGAGTGCGTGAAGGAGAGGACAGCTGCCCGCCCTGGAGTCTTCAGAAAGGAGAGGCCCGTGCCAGCAGCCGCTGGCAGCATGACCTCGGGCCCTCTGCCCCAGCATGTGGGCGGGGTCCCCAGCATCTTGCTCTGAATGCAGGTCTTCCCGAGGACAGAACACACCAGCTGGTGGCTCTTCTCCAGAAGGCTCAAGAGCTGGGGGACCACAGAGCACCGTGTGCATCCTGGGGACTCGGGGCACAGGTCACCTCCGGCTGTCAGGAAGGGTGGTGCGTGGCTCCCAGCTGCCCCCGAGTTCCTCTCCTCTTCTGGGACCCTCCAGGGCAATGAGATTAACACAGTCAGTGCGCACCTTGTCGACACCTGCACTCAGGGCCACAGCAGCCTCTGCTGTGGAGGCGCCCAGCGTCCGAGTGGCTGAACAGTACACAGAGCCTTGGAGGACAGTGGCTGTCATCTTGGAGATTTCCCAGTGTCTTCTTTTGCTAGGTGAGGGGTTGAACCCCGGAGGGGCTCAAAGCTTTGACTAAGGGACACAGCAGAGCACCTCTTGCCCTTGACCCCTGTCAGTGACCCCGAAAGACATCTGTGCCCATGTCAGACCAAAGAAAGGGCAGTGCTAACTCTCTGGAAGGCGTGTGGGGAGGGGTCTGCTGAGGATGCCCCTGGGAGAACCGTGCCCGCCAGCTCCTCAGCACAGTCGACACAGGCCCTGAGCTCTCCGGCCAGGCTGCTGTCCTGCAACCTGCAAACCTGGCACATCACCTGTCACCAAGAGAGGGGCTCAGAGATTGGTGGCTCTCCCGCCCCAGGGAACATGTCTGGGAGCCTGTTCTGCAGGTGTCCCGCATAAGTGCCTATTAGCGTGGCTTCCCAGACCCACGCACGGCTGCCCACGCCCAGTGCCAGGGCCCTGGTGTCGCCCTGGCCACTCCCCTCTCTGCAAGGCCTCACACCTGGACGGCAGCCACACGAGCACCTGGCAATGAAACAGGCGAGGAGCCCTAGTAAGAGAGCAGAGTGGCTTTATAATTCCTGCTCAGACTCGTGAATTATTCCCTCGGTCCTCAACCCCTGCCGTCAGGTGTCTCCCCATGGCTGGAAGCCTCGGCTTATCTAAGAGTCAGACATGAGCAGGCGCTGATATAAAAATAGAGTCAGGGTGGGAGCCGGCACCATGACTCAGCCTGCAGCGGGTGGGGGTGGGGTGGGGGGGCTCTGGGACAGCTGCAGGCCTCCCTCCCCTCTCATGTCCCTCAATGCCTCCCCTCCTCCCCCATGCCCAGATTGCCAGGCCTCGGGCAGAGGCTGGTCAGGTGGGGCTGCCGAGGGCAGGTGCCTCCCAGGCTCGGCCACCATCTCACATTCCTGAGTCAGTGAGTGACACGGAGGAAATGCCAGCACAGCACAGACTCTCCTTCCCCTGCGGTCTTGGGTTTTCTACAGAGAAATTCCAGTTTTAATGACTGTCCCTGCCAGCCCCAAGGCTCTGACGACAGAGCGGAGGTGAAGGGGCTGAGACCAGGCTGCTGCCCCCTCCCCACCAGCTGCACCTTCCCCAGGGCAGGCATCTGCCTGGTCCCCACCTCAGCCAAAGCTCCCCGGAAAGGCGATGCTCAGTGAGCCCCACATGTGGGATCCAGAGCCGAGTGCCATCGAGACCTCTCTGTCTGCCTCTGTCTCTCTGTGTGTATCTCTGTCTCTGTCTGTGTGTCTCTGTCTCTTTGTCTCCATCTGTCTCTGTCTCTGTCTCTCTCTGCTTACTACAGGGCAGTGGCTTTCCACTCCTCTGAGACTGAAGGACAGACAGACACTCAGCACCGGAGGGTCTGCACAGGCTGGGTCCCCCTCCCTGGCTTCCTGCCTCCCCCACCCTGTCCTCCAGCGCAGAGACAGTCAATAAACACGGGCTGGGGAAAGGACAGGGCAGAAGGAGGAAGGATTCTCAGCTCTGGGGCTTAGGATGGGGACAGTGGAAAGG
>NW_007729485.1:12201-15455 GCF_000696425.1 Galeopterus variegatus
CCTCGGGCGGGAGCGCCGCCGCGCTTCCCAAGCAGCTCACTTATCCAGTGCGCCACCGGGCCGGCCCCTGTCCTTTTGTATCTGGTTTATCTCCCTTAGCATAACGTGCTCGAGGTTCATCCACGTTGCAGCATGTGTCAGAATTTCCTTCCTTTTTAATGCTGAATATTTCATTGTATGTACAAATCACATTTCAATTATCTGTTCATCCATTGATGGACCTTGGGCTGCTTCTACCTTTTGCCTATTGTAAATAATGCTGCTCTGAACATGGGTGTACAAATATCTTTTTGAATTCCTGCTTTCATTTCTTTTGTATATATAACCAAAAGTGTAATTGCTAGATCATACAGTCATTCTGTGTTTAACTTTTTGAGGAATCGTCATTTTTTCCATATTGCCTGCACCGTTACATGTCCCACCAGCAGTGCCCAGGGTTCCAGTTTCTCCACATCCTCACTAACAATTGATATTCTGTTTTCTGTGTGTGTTTTTGATAATGGCCATCCTAATGAATGTGATCATGTGCTTATCTTATTGGCCATTTGTACATCTTCTTTTGTGAATTGTCTGTTCACAATATCTTGCCCATTCATTTCATTTCATTTTATGTTTATTATTGAATTGCAGGAGTTCTTTGCGTATCCTGGATACCAATCCTTTGTAAAATATATGTTTTGCAAATATTTCCCCCACTAAGTGGCTTGACTACTCACTTTCTAAATGGTATTATTTGATGAGCAGCTATTTTAATTTTGGTGAAGCCTATTCAATTCTTCAGAATTAGAGGAGAGAAAAAATGGGACTGAAGACAATATTTGAAACATGAGGATTGGATAATTTTCCAAACCTATTGAAAGATACCAATCCACATATTCAAAAAGACTGTAAATTCTAAAGAAGACAAAAATTTGAAAATCCCACACTTGTATATATTAAACAGAAATTAAGAATACCAAAGACAAAGAGAAAGTGTTTTTTTTTTTTTAAAAAAAAGCTGAGAGGTTGGAAGAGGGAAATACAAATCGCCTCAAAGAAGCAACAGGCTGACTCTTGGCTTCTTGAAAGCAACTATGGCACTGAGAAGGCAGAGGAGTGACAAAAGAAATAGGTGTCAACCAGGAATTATATCCTCAGAGAAAATGACTTTCAAAAATGAGATAGAGATAAGGACACACTTAGGCGAACAAGAACTGAGAGGTTGTGCCACTAACAGACCTTCATGGAAGGAAATTCCAAAGACTGTAGTTGAGGCCGGCCCGTGGCTCACTCGGGAGAGTGCGGTGCTGATAACACCAAGGCCCCGGGTTTGGATCCTATATAGGGATGGCCAGTTTACTCACTGTCTGAGGGTGGTGCTGACAACACCAAGCCAAGGGTTGAGATCCCCTTACCGGTCATCTTTTAAAAAAAAAAAAAAAGACAAAGACTGTAGTTGAAGTGGAAGGGAGGTGGTCCCACTCACAGGAGCTCATGGGAAAGAAGAAATGGCAAAGAAAATGGTTAATATACAGGTAAATCAAAACTGTCTAAAAAAATTATAACATTTTGAGAAGGTTAAAATCATGACCACCAATACATTAAAAATGATGTCCAGGGGCTTAAGTAGATACAATGAAAATATATGATGGCATGTCAAGAGGAATGTAAATGAACAGGTTCATATCCTCAAAGGTCCTCAGATTGTCCAGGAAGGTAAAAGACTTGGTGAATTTTTGAATTTGAACAGGCTGGATTAATAGCACAAAATAAAATGGTAGATTTAAACTCAAATACATCAGTAATTATATTAAATGTAAATGGACCAAGTGTCTCAATTAAAAGACAAAGATTGTCAAACTAGAAAAGCTGTTCAGTTATACACTACTTATAAGAAATTCTTATAAAATATAAGCATAAAGAGAGGATGACAATAAAAGAATAGAGTCAAAGTTCCAAGTTCAAGTCTTTGCCCCACCACTCCTACTATTTTATAAACTTAGGCAAGTCATTTGATCGAAATCCCAGTTTTATCACTTATAAAAGTATAGCGATAGTTCCTATCCTAGCTGCCTTCCAAGATGAAATGAGCTCACATGTGGGAAAGTGCTTCATATCACATAAGACACAATATTAACTTAAGAGATGCATGATCGTTTAGAAGGAATTGTTAATCGTGGCCTTTTAGGTGCTGAGGTGGGTTGAATTGTTGCCCTGTTATAGGCCAAATTGTGCTCTCCAAAAAAAATTCATATGTTGACGTTCTCACCATCATAACCTCAGAATGTGACTGCCTCTGAAGACTGGGTCTTAAAAGAGTAGTTAAGTTAGTGTAAAGTCATTAGAGTGAGTCCTAATCCAACATGGCTGGTGTCATCATAAGAACAGGAGATTGAGACATAGATATGCACAAGAGGATGACCATGGAAGACAAAGGGAGAAGGCGGCTGTCCCCAAGTTGAGGAGAGAAGCCTCAGATCCGTTGATCTCGGGCTTTTAGTCTCCAAAACTGTGGGCCAGCAAATGTGTGCTGCTTAAGCCACCAGGTCTGTGTTGCTAGTTAGGGCAGCCCTAGAAGACTAAAACATCCTTGCAAAAGATGCGTCCACCCAAAACCTCAAAACGCAACCTCATTTGGAATAAGGGTCTTAGCAGATGTGATTAAGGTGATGATCCTGAGAGGAGAGCATCCCAAGTTAGGGTGGGCCATAAATTTAATGACTAGTACCCTTAAGAGGTGGCCATGTGAACACGAAGGTACACAAGGGGAAGAACACCAGGTGGGGATGGAGGCAGAGATTGGAGTGATGCCTCCAGAAGTCAAGGAATGCCAGGGATTGTTGGCAGCCACCAGAAGCCAGGGAGAGGCATGGAACAGATTTTTTCCTTCAGAAGAAGCCAACTCTGCTGACACCTGGATTTCAGACTTCTGGCCTCCAGAACTGTGAGAATAAATTCCTATTTTTTTTTTTCGTTAAATTTTTATTTTGTCAATATACACTGTATATGATTATTATGACCCATCACCGACACCTCCCTCCCTCCTCCCTCTCTCCCCTCCCCGTCAAGAATGGCTTTTCCATTTGCTTGTTGTAACAACTTCAAAAAAGTATAGTTGTTATATCTTCTTCCCCCCCCGCTTTTCCATTTGCTTGTTGTAACAACTTCAAAAAAGTATAGTTGTTATATCTTCTTACCCCCCACCCCGGTTTTTTGTGTGTGTGTATGTGGGTGAATTAATTTGTTTATTTTTTTAGCTCTCCCACCAATGAGTG
>NW_007729485.1:19414-21136 GCF_000696425.1 Galeopterus variegatus
ACTTCTCAGGCTCTCTCTGTCCTCTGGCACGCCCGCTCCAGACCCGTTGCCATCTTGCTCCAAATTCCTATTGTTTTAAGCTACTTGTTTTGTGGTACTTTGTTACAGCAGCCAGAAGACCCAATACAGGAGCCTTGCAGGAAACTGGAGACCATGGGGTGGGGTAAGGATCCAAGGGCATCACAGATGCCCTTGACCCATGACATGATCTGCCACTCCTGAGGCCAACCCAGTGACCAGCACCTCTGCAGTGATGAGGTGAAGGAAAAACCCATGATTATCACGCAAAAGGCAATCCTGACTCTATTCACACCTGAGAGAACCTCCAATGTCATCTTTGCACTTCTCAAAATTTCCCTTTCACTGAGTTGTGACCACCAGAAACTTTTCCATACTAGGATAAGCCACTAAGAAACTGACACAGCCTCTTTGGAAGTTGCAGCCCATGGCCTGCTCGGACAGTGGCTGTGGGTGACAAGGACACAGGTGGACATGGAGCCTGTGCACCCTCTGTTCTGCCCATCTAAGCAGAGCGCCATCAAAGCCAGATCTTCCCAGCTTCCTTGTGAGAGCCAACGCTGAGACAGCTCATCACTTCTGCTAACTCCTCCAAAGCACTAGGACATATCAGCTGTGCCAAAACAGATGCCTTCCAATGGGCAGTGCAGGGCAGAAAGGAAACTGAGGTGTCAGAAAGGGAGACGAGGAGGGACAGGAGACAAGCAGGCTGACTGCAGTGTCCACAGTGGAGGTGCTGGCCTGTGGCCCGAGCCATCCCTCCGGTCCTCAGGGCTGAGGCTCCGCTGGGAAGTCTGTGCCACACACGGGATCCCAGAGCCAGGGGCAGGGCAGGCCGTCCTGAGCACCATGAGGGATGGGTTTCCAGCCGATCTGGCCCTGTCAGAAAGCAGTGCCACAGTAGAGCAGCCTCGCAGACTGAGAACCAGTCCGAGAAACAGCCCTGGCATCCACGGGATCTGGACGATCACAGTCAGGGTGCGTCCTGCCTCTCACAGCCAGCAGCCCCCACGGCCCGTGGTCATCATAGACCCAGGGCTGGAGCAGCTAGTCATGTGGGGTTGTGGCAGTGAACTCCTAAGGACGGGATGCACCTTGGCCTTCACTATGCCTCTTGCACACAGAGGCTGGACAGTATGTTTCTGCCACATTGGGGAGACCAGCCGTGGAAAAGGTCCCTGATAGTTCACGGCCCGATTCAAAGGTTTGAAAGACAGAGCCAGGGTGTAGCCCAGCCCAGTCCTTTCATTCTTTCCCTCTCATTCAATCCCTCTCTTTAATCCCGACACATCCTCTCCCCCATTTTCTTCCCTGTCCTATCTTTCTTCCCCTGGACACTAGTAATATAGATTCACTGGCAAAGAGTTCTGGTGGCAGCTGATGAGTTTTTGCAGGAAGGAAATATCTGCAGGTAGGTAATCGGTGAGCCCCGCTGACAAGTCTGAGGAAACACACTGTAAGCCACCAATGGGGCACATCTGGTCCTCCGAGATGGCTTTTCAGCAGGGAATCTTCCGTGAAGCACTCCTGCAGGGCCTGGCATGACGCACCTCATGGGGTCTTCTGGCTTCCTGCTGCTACAAATACCGTGTAGCTGCTGGAAATAGTTCTCTCCTCAAGTAGCACAAATATTTATATATGTTCTAGATTTTTTCTGAAAGACTTCTTTCTTTTTTTTTTTCCTTTTTGTCCTTTTGTGTGACC
>NW_007729485.1:21827-26737 GCF_000696425.1 Galeopterus variegatus
CTAGATTTTTTCTGAAAGACTTCTTTCTTTTTTTTTTTCCTTTTTGTCCTTTTGTGTGACCGGTAGCGGGATCGCAACCCTCGGTGTCACGCCCGTACCACGACCAGCAACGGGATCGCAACCCTCGGTGTCACGCCTGCACCACGCTCAACCAGTGAGCAGACTGGTCTCTATATGGGATCTGAATCCTCGGCTGGAGCGCCGCCATGCTCCCAAGCACTGCACTCTACCGAGTGCGCCACCGGGCCGGCCCTGAAAGACTTATTTCTTAACACATCACACCACACCAAAAATCCTCCTTGGGGCCTAATATAAGTAACACAATTTACCAAATACCTGTAACCACAACCTAATATGCAAGCAGGAAGGATAAACTAATAAAATGTGAGATGCTTGTTTCTTTTCAGTGAAGGGTCAGAACAGGAAAGGTAATTTTTAGATTTGGTGCATTTTCAGTGAAACCACATAATGCATAAGTTTTTGCACTTATTTCAGCAGAAGAGGAATGTCAAAGATGGGTTTTAAAAATTGGTTGGTCAGATATTAGCATATATATATATATATAAATATATATAAATTGGTGCTTCCGATAGACAAATATTGCTTGTTTTCACTCAGAGGTGGGAGCTCAAAAAGTTGATCTGACAGAAGCAGAGAGTAGAAGAGTGGTTACCAAACTCTGGGAAGTGCAGGCTGGAGAGAGATAGGAAGAGGTTGGTTAACAGGCACAAAAATAGGGTTAGAAAGGAGGAGTAACTTCAAGTGTCCAGTAGCAGAGTAGGGAGACCAGGGTTGACAATAACTCATTGTATATTTCAAAGTAGCTAGGAAAGAAGATTTGGAATATTCTCAACACGAAGAAATGATAAATGCTTGGGGCGATGGGTCTGCTAATTAGCCTGATTTTATCAGCATACATTGAATACAGGTATCCAAATAGCACGTGTACCCCATAAATATGTACTATTATTATGTGTCAATTAAAAGTAAATAGATTTTTTTTAATGCAGGAAAAAATATAGATTGGTGCTGGAGGAAACACTACCAGGTTATACTGAAGAATTCCGTGAGTTCTAAGATATTATGATTCGTGAACTGATGATCACAGGAGAAATGGGTCATTACCTCCTCACGATTGTACTGAAATCCCAATTAAGTGACCTGGGGTTCTAGTTAAAAACGTTTAACGTGACAACCAGCTCACTTACGTGACACTGACATTTTACGGGGCTGCTGGATCCGTGGATTATCCAGCTGTGCACATGTGTTGGGTTTGCTCGGATGTGCCTGTGTGTGTTTTGTATTACCAGAAAAGCTGGATTCCTCTGAAACAGTAGACTTTGACCCATTTTTTCATTTATTTCCCTGGGAGGGGCAATAGTACACATTTTTCAGAGGACATGGCATCATATATTTGTTTTATTTACTGAGCTGTCAGTTTTCCTGATACCTGGATTTGGCAGCGTCACTACCTTAGAGGCCTCAAAGATCTCTGAAGCTTTCCAATAAGTAGGCCAGAACGGGGAGAGAAAACGCGTCACCACGTGGCACGTGACAGAGCTGCACCCCAGGTCTACCCATGAATTACTTCTGGATGAGCCTGCTGCCTTCTCTGAGTCAGAATCCTTTATTCAGGGGCCACTGCTCTTGGAATCTTGACTCGGAAACATGTGGGTACATGTAAAGTGGGTATCGTGCTTTGCTGAACAAATTCGAACTCTGCTAATATATTTTTGGGGGGCCCTCGTCCCACTTGTGCCTCCTCCTCTTCCAGCGCCAGCCTCAGCCACCACCCAGACCACTGTCCCCGCGTGCTGCCCCCTCGCCCGCAGCCCCTCCTGGAAGGGCTTCTCCCTCACCCACCCCCGGCTCCTGGATGAGGCCAGGGACTTCCAGTGTGGAAGAGACTGCGACTGTCATCACTGCCCTTAGCGGCTCACTGAGTGCAGAGCGTGGCACTTCTCTGGAGCGTCACCAGGCCCAGCACCACGACCAGCGCCCTGGGCCACCGCCCACCCCCACCGCCCTGGCGACGGTCCCCACCAAGGAAGGACGCAGAGCAGAGGGACGATGAGGGGCGTGAAGACCACCTCCGGGGCACGGCCCCTCTCCCTCGGCCCCCAAATGACCAGGACGGGACGCGGTGGCCTCGCAGCACGATGACTTTAATGCTGCCGTGCCCTCCCGCTCCCCTCCACGGGGCTCTGCTGAGGCACGAGCACGCGAGCTGTGCCGGCAGCGCCTGTGCACGGCCCGGGGGCGGCTCTAGAAGCACTTGCGGTGCACGATGGACGGGCCGGCCTCGTCGTACTCCTGCTTGGTGATCCACATCTGCTGGAACGTGGACAGCGACGCCAGGATGGAGCCGCCGATCCACACCGAGTACTTGCGCTCGGGCGGGGCGATGATCTGCAGCACAGAAGGGCCGTCAGTGAGTGTGGGCATCGGGTGTGGCGTGGGGGCACCCCCTGCCCTGCAGCCCACCCTGTGGCCTCCAGGCTGGGCCTGTGCCCACCTTGATCTTCATGGTGCTGGGGGCCAGCGCGGTGATCTCCTTCTGCATGCGGTCAGCAATCCCAGGGTACATGGTGGTGCCCCCTGACATGACGTTGTTGGCGTACAGGTCCTTCCTGATGTCGATGTCGCACTTCATGATGCTGTTGTAGGTGGTCTCATGGATGCCCGCAGATTCCATGCCTGAGGGAGGGGCAGCGTGAGCAATTGCAGGGCAGCAGGGACAGCAGGGACAGGGCTGGAGGCTGGTGGGGCCAGGGGCTGGCAGGGCCGGGGGCTGACAGGGACAGTGGGGACAGTGGGGTGAGGGGCTGGCGGGGATGGCGCGGCCAGTGGGAACAGCGGGGCCGGGGGCTGGTGGGGACAGCAGGGACAGTGGGGACAGCGGGCCGGGGCCGGCAGCTGCGCTCACCAATGAAGGAGGGCTGGAAGAGCGTCTCGGGGCAGCGGAAGCGCTCGTTGCCAATGGTGATCACCTGCCCATCGGGCAGCTCGTAGCTCTTCTCCAGGGAGGAGGAGGAGGCGGCCGTGGCCATCTCGTTCTCAAAGTCCAGGGCCACGTAGCACAGCTTCTCCTTGATGTCGCGCACGATCTCACGCTCAGCTGCGGGGGGCAAGAGGTCTTAGCCCCTGCGGGCCCAGCCCTGGCCCTCCCCCCGGGGCGCCGCGCACCTGTGGTCACGAAGGAGTAGCCCCGCTCGGTGAGGATCTTCATCAGGTAGTCGGTGAGGTCGCGGCCGGCCAGGTCCAGACGCATGATGGCGTGTGGCAGCGCGTAGCCCTCATAGATGGGCACATTGTGGGTGACGCCGTCACCAGAGTCCAGCACGATGCCTGCGCCGGGCGGGGCAGCCAGTGAGCGCCGAGCGGTGGGAGCTCAGGGTGGTGCGGGGCAGGGCGCGGGGCGGCGCTGGGGGGCCGGGTGGCACTCACCGGTGGTACGGCCGGAGGCATACAGGGACAGCACAGCCTGGATGGCCACGTACATGGCGGGCACGTTGAAGGTCTCAAACATGATCTGGGTCATCTTCTCGCGGTTGGCCTTGGGGTTGAGGGGGGCCTCGGTGAGCAGGGTGGGGTGCTCCTCGGGGGCCACGCGCAGCTCGTTGTAGAAGGTGTGGTGCCAGATCTTCTCCATGTCGTCCCAGTTGGTGATGATGCCGTGCTCGATGGGGTACTTCAGGGTCAGGATACCTCTCTTGCTCTGAGCCTCGTCGCCCACGTAGGAGTCTTTCTGACCCATACCCACCATGACGCCCTGTGGAGCGGGGACACCACGAGCACGTTACCTACTGTGGCTCCAGGTGCCGTGGGGCTGGGCTGTGCAGGGAACCTGGTCCAGCTCCCTCTGGGGACGGGTGGCTGACCTGGTGGCGGGGGCGGCCCACGATGGATGGGAACACGGCCCTAGGGGCATCGTCACCAGCGAAGCCGGCTTTCACCAGGCCGGAGCCATTGTCACACACAAGGGCGGTGGTCTCGTCTTCGTCGCACATGGTGTCTGGTTTCTGCCAGGACAGGAAGACCATGGAGATGCCCAGTGCCCAGCCCAGAAACCTCGGCGATGGAGGGGAGCCCCAGGTCCTAGAGACACCCACAGTCCCCAGCCCCCAGCCACACTTCCAGCCAGGGGAGACGCCAGAGGGTCCCACCAGAGCTTCGCCTCTGGGATCAGGGTACGATGTGCCAGTGTTGAGAGACCACACTGAAAAGTCCTTGACCCGGGTACCCAGGGGGACATTGTACCCAGACCTCTTTGCCTTTGCTGCAGGCCACCTGCTCCAAGAGCCAAGCACTAGTGCCCATCCTTCCTGTGCCTGGGTGGTCTCATTTGTCAAGTAGGGGTTAAGAGTGTGAAGGTAAGAGGGGAGCCCACGAAAGGTCTTTGGCTCCTCCACCCAGGGAGAAATGGCCTGTTCCAGACTTCCGTGACATTTCAGACTCAGAGTCCCCTGTCACTGAGCCCAGCCAGGAGTGGCCCTTGCTGTCCCCAGCTCTAGCACGGTTAGAAGGGAGCGGCCATCGGCGTGACTAAAGCAAACGTTCAACTTCCCTGGCACATTCTAAATGCCAGGTAGAGCTGCCCAAAGGGGCTGGAGGTAAATTCAGAGAGGTTTGCAGGGGCCGTGTCTCACAGTCCCCTCTCCAGCCACGAGGCCCAGCGCAGGGCACAGGCCTGGGGCTGACGGGCAGCCGGCTGGGCTCTGCCTCAGTCCTTTGGCTTGCCCTGTCCCCTTGTCCTCTCCCCACTCCTGCCCTACCTGAGCTGCTCGCCGCTGGGGGAGGGGAAGTGGGCGTCACCAGCGCTGTCTGCTGCAGTGGCCTTGCGGGCTCAGGTCTTATATAGCCCGTGGGCGCTCCCTCTGCAGTGCCCCGCAGGGACGTCGCTGCCCTTC
>NW_007729485.1:27352-28362 GCF_000696425.1 Galeopterus variegatus
CGGTGGCCTTGGGGGGACCAGAAGCACTCGCCCCCGCGCCGTCAACTCCATTCCCCCTCGTCACCCCCATCCGGTTGCTGCCCAGGCTGGGCCCTCCCCCACCACAGCCGGGACTGCAGCTGTCCTGGGGCAGGCGGCAGGAGGCAGGGTGGAGGGTTGGGGGTGGGGAGAGGGCCTGGTTATGGTGGGCCAGGGACTGAGCACCCACCCCCACCTCCTTGGTGGCCTCACCGTGTGTCATCCTTCCATGGAGCGGAAAGACGAGGGTCGCCACCCACAAGTAGCTAAAAGTGGAGGGTGTGGAGGTGGGGACAGTGAGGGGCTCTCACTAGATGGGGCTTTGCCCGTCCTTCCTCCCACAGAGGGGACAAGGGCGTTACAGCCTCCACTCGGGATGGGTAGGTGGCGGTTTTTCCTCCCGCAGGGCTAAACAGCTTCATCTTTATATTTAGAGGATGATGCCTGCCAGGGCCAGGCTGCTCCCCAGTGCACCTTGGAGAGCCACCACCTCCGAGCCTGCTGCAGGGTCTATTTATACCACTGACATATGGGGATATGCCTTTCACATCTTCTAGGATTTGGATCCACTTATGGTAAGGTGCGGTGGGGTCAGGGGAGCTGATCCAGTTGCTGCCTGTCTCAAATATTTTGGAGGAGGGACAAGCATAGTTCCAACCTTGCTGTGGACAGCCCAAGAGTGAGCTCAGTGACGTGCTTTAAGGGGTACGTCAGCAACGCAGTGCGAGCCGCAAAGGAATCTCCCATTTTCTGATGTGCCTGAGTGTTCCCCAAATAGTGGCAGTTCACATTTGGTGGTGGCACTCGGCAGCAGTCGTGGGTGCAGAAGCACATGCAACCCTCCTGGGTAGCCCATCCCAGCGGCTCTCCCTGAAAATGATCAGTCAATTACAACATAAGGAGCCTGGCTGGGATGGGGTGACGCAGGGTATAGAGCGTCAGTCTCAACCTCCTGTGGTTTCACATGTAGCTGTCCCAACTTTGGACAATGA
>NW_007729485.1:28560-117138 GCF_000696425.1 Galeopterus variegatus
AGCTTCCCTACAGCAGCTTCTCTAAGCTGAGTCTGTGAGACCCAAACACATGGAAAGCTGACTGGGTACAACACACGCTGAGGGACACCTGCTGGTGCGGCACGCCGCGGCGGGCAGGTGGACCCTGGGCAGGCCGTCCCACACATCTGCTCTCTGCCCACCTGACCGGGCTGGTTTACACAGCCCCTGGCAGTGGCAGTCCCACTCTGGTCTTGAGCTCTCACTGGCTTAGAGAACAGACCCGCTGAGTGGGCAGAAGAGCGTGTCTCTGTATGGGGACTCTTGGGGAGCACCGCAGCTCTGCCACTTGAGCAGGCGGTCACTGCCTGCACAGCATTCTGAGAACCACCACTAAGCAAAGGTCAGCCACGTGGGGAGGCTGGACAGTGGTCCTGCCTTCAGCGTGCAGGTGCACACGCCTCGGCTCTCCACACCCCGACAGGCCCTGTGCCACCAAGCCCACATGTCACTTCTCAACTCCTCACACACCCACACCCCAATCCTGCCGTCTCGGCCTTCTCTAGACTGTTTCCTATCAGCTTAAGCATGAACCTTTCAAAGCCTCCACGCTTCAGTTAATCCTTTTAACTATCCTCAGGTAAACAAGGCAGGTGGGTCCTCCTCGTTTGGTTCTTTCCCCAGCAGCCCGTGGGTGGCTCCCTTCTACAGGAGGCGCCGGGCAGGGCCAGAGCTTTTCCTCCTCCGCCACACTTGCTTTGCTTCTGGAAACATAACAGATCCCCAAGGGATCTCTTCCACGTTCACCAACCCACGTGTTTTAATTTTTAAGAGACAGAGAGAGAGAGAAAGCACAAGCTGTTGGTTACACTGTAGCTATGGAGTGGTGCCAGGCAGGCATCAAAAATTCAAATCTTGAGGAATATTTAAGATATTCCTTCTCAAAGGAGGCAAAAGTGGTTCTTAGGAAGCGAAAAAAACTTAGCTATTACTATTTGTGGCCCCCGAAGACCACAGCACGTAAAAAGGTGCAGAGCAGCCCTGTGCAGCTAACCTCCACTGGGGTGGGAGGTGAGTAGGAAAAACTGTCTAAAAAGGCTCCTTAGGAGGGATGATAATGAAGGGGAAAGTTGAGAAACACTAGCTGAAGGCTACAGAGAAATGCTCACAATATCAACATGAGATACGTGGCAACCATAAACTAGTACACGCAGTCTAGAACACCCTAAAATATACTTCAAAATGGTAACAAGTGTCATTTCTCGTGGGATTTCGGGGGTCTAATTCCTTCCACATGTCTTTTTAATAAGTTTATTTTCTGTAGTATTTATTTTTTTCAGAATCTAGAGAAGTATTTTTTTTCCTAATAAAAAGTACACATCATTATTTTTTTAAATGTATTTTTGTATTTAATGAGTGGGTTATTTTCTCTTTAGGCAATCTCAGGAGAAAATGTTCAGGAGGAAGTAGGTGGGGCATGCTAATTTTTCTTTGGTGACTGGCTGCGATGGGATCCGAACCGTGACCCTGGCGTTAATATTTTTGTGGTCAGCCTCACAACGCCCAAGTGTTGGGTCACGACAGCAGTGATGAGGTGGCAGCCTCAAGTGAGAGCTGAGCTGCACGCCCCGATACCTGCAGACAGTCCCTCGTCGGTGCCTGTTAGGAAAACGGTGATTCACACCCCAAAGTAAAAAAAAAAAAAAAAAGGGAAAAAAAACATAATCTGATCTTTAAAAGCTGTCTTTAAAACCGGAAGTCCCCAGGCTCTGCGTCACTAGGACTGCAGAAGCCCCTTCCTGCGCCTCCTCAGGACTCCCCACGCGTGCACAGACCCTCACACGCCGCTCCGAACGCCTGCTGGACACTCCCCTTTGCTCACGGTCAAAACGTCTGGCTGTCATTTTTGTCAGGGCCCCACACTGGGACTCTCAGAGCAGCACTCGAGGACGAGTGAAGAGGAACCTTTTCCAGGTCAGTAATGACATTTCCCGCAGAGAATGCACACCATATCTCTACGGTCATCAGCAGTCACTGATGAATGTTACGTTGTGAAGCCAATTTTAAAAAGTTAGGAGAGGGGCCGGCCAGTTAGCTCAGCTGGTAGGGCGTGGGGCTGAGAGCACCGAGGGCCGGGGGTTGATCCCTGTACCAGCAAGCCACCAAAAGAATTTTAAAAATAAAAAAATAAAAATTTAGGAGAGAAGAATATTCAAAACCCTAAGTTTTAATTTCATTTTCACTGTTAAAATAATCTTTAAGGGCCGGCCCGGTGGCGCACTCGGTGCGACGTTTGGGAGTTGTGGCGGCGCTCCCGCCAAGGGTTCGGCTCCCATATACAGACCGGTCCGCTCACTGGTTGAGTGTGGTGCGGGTGCGACACCGAGGGTTGCGATCCCGTTGCCAGTCGCGGTACGGGCATGACACTGAGGGCTGCGATCCCGTTACCGGTCACAAAAAAAGACAAAAAGGCAAAAAAAAAAAAAAATCTTTAAAACCCAACCGTTTTGGTGCTAGCTACTGACTGTAAGAGACAGAGGAGACAACCAGCTTTCCCTCCCTCAAAACAGAACGACTGCACCGCACCACACCGCACACCGTGACAGCCGCCCTTCCACACCCACGAGCCCAGCAGGTGATGAGCTCGGCTTTCCCGCAGTGCTCTCCTGACGCACAAAGGACAAGAAGTTTGCGGGCGGCACATGAAGGCAGCAGGAGCCTGTGTGTCCCCAGAGGACATTGACCTGACAGGGTCACACAGGTGAGAAGTAGACACTCGAGTTAGTGTCTGCGTCAAACCAAAGCCTCACCTGTAACATGAGCGCTCGACAACTTCCTGCCAGCCATTGGCACGCTGCTGTTCCCAACTTCTCTCAGCAACTTCAACATATTCCCGGCCTGGACCTGAGGCTGCCCTAAAGAGAGCCAGGCTGCTGACGTCCTTCCTCCCATAACTTGCTCTTCCAAACACCCTGGGGCTGGCCCCAAACCCCGCAGGGGAACAGGCCACGATGGCTGGACTCTGCGAAACCAGGAACCGGACCCTCTTCATCATGTTTAACTTCTGACCTTTCAGCTGCTGGAGCAAGCTGGTCAGGGAGCACTCAACTGGCCAGAGCGCGGCTGTGCCAGCAACTCCCTGTCCAGTCTCTGGTCTTTATTTAAAGCCAGATAAAAATGAACTGAAGACACCAGTCAGGACAAAGATGCCCTGAGAGAACAGCACCCTCCAGCCATATCGGCTGCCATATCAGGAGAACTCTCAATGGTTTCCAGCATCCCCCGTACTTCTGACTAGTTAGGCAGACTGTGGTGATGTTGGAATCCAGTGAAGACCACCCTGAAAATACACGAGGCTGATACTATAAGCTTATTATCAATGGTGAAAAGCCACATAAATGTTTCATTCACTAAAATACTTTCCTAACACTCACTTGTTATCTATGTAGAAAAGTTTAAAATGTTCTCAATGAGTTAATCGGTTATCAAACTCCCATGAGCCAGGTCCAATGTTTTGTTTTATAGTACCATTATAAGTCAGCAAAATGTGACATTTATCCTACTAGATATTTCCTTCTATCCCTAACCAAAATAGGTTAGGAAACCTAACACTGCAGACTCTATTCGCTGCACAATATCCAGAGTTACAGAGAGAATTCAGTGCAGTCCTACAATTTTTAGAGTTATAGAAACTGAAGCCTGGAAGTGATCTGTGCCTTCGAGGAGCCAGAACCAGGCCAAGATCTCCCGACCGTGGACCAAATTAAAAAGCAATGGTAGCAAGTTCTGGAACAACTCATAAAGATTTCAGGTGGAGAAAAGGGGGGAAAGACGATAACGTGTAACTGAAAACCAAAATTATAATTAGGTAACTATTTTATGTTACTTCTAAACAAAGTATAAAAAAATCAGCTATACATGTTATAAAATCATACAAATTTCTAGTTAAGGTCTAAAATGTTTATAAATGTGCACTCATACAAATTTCAGAAACAATGACCATTTTTAGAAAAAGTTACATTTGTCCCTGGACATAATATTCATAATTTGCTTTCAAAACAAACTCAAAGTAGGGATTGGACTTCAGGCTCCCAAGCTGATCTGCCTGCAGAAGGTCTTTCACCTCTGGTAAGTATCCACTCAGCTGAATGCCTGTAAATGCAAACAAAAAAGTCATTTTTTATTTTTATAAAACTCTCAAATGAATTAAGATGACTGATAGAACCACCTGTGCTTCTATTTAAAATATAACATCACTTTGCTATTGGGAAATACTCTCTTCTAAATTCCTTCCGTCTGTGAAACACACTTTCAAGCCTAACAATGGGACATTGTTCACAGAGGCTGCTTGGGTGCTTTTCCCCCTAGTGGTCAAAAAAGCCATTCTATGTAAAGTCTTTAATAAGATCTGAAATAGTTTCATGTTTCCCACAGCTTAAAACATACCTTCAATGTTGAAGTTTCAAACTAACAATCACTTGAAAATGAGCATTTGAAACAATTATATGTTCCCCTATTGGGGAAATAATTAAGTTGAAACACTGTTAGGAGAGCTCGCTACAGTGTCTCCACTGTATTACAGTCTGAGTCTAAAATTAGACAGGCGGAGGAATTGGTCTGCACATGTCATCTAGAGAGCTGGAAGCCAACGAATGCTAACTAAATGGATTGTGAAAGCTGAGATCTATGCAGTTACAAAAAGTACATATGATTTTCTCATTTGACAAACAAAACTGGAGGAAAAAATTTAAATTAATGAGACAATAATACTTTATATTTTGTTATATTACCATAAGGTTCTCAAAATCAAATTCTGCTCTTTTCTTAGAAAAATCCTCCATGGACCATTTTTGTACTTGATTGTTATATAATAAAAATTCTGGGCTAATAAATGTTATGAGGCTAAATCTGAAACATTTATATAGCATTTATTATAATTAACACACTTTCAATAATAACTTTTTTCTTTGTAAAACTGTATTACACTTGTAAAGATATAAGATTTCTAAAGGATCAACTCTCTAAAAAAGCAACATATTTGTCTTTCATTTTTAAATGCCTTTTGTTTAGATCTAATATCTGATGGTCCATTTCTTTTCTTTAAGGCAGGGATTTAAACTCCAACACCTGCAAAAGCCTATCAGGCAACAGAGCACTCGTGAGTGGAGGTGCCCCGGGGCCTCAGAGCCAACCGCCAGCCCCAGCAGCAGCTCTTTCCAGTGCCAGCCAACTGCTGCCAAGCAAATACTTCAGTGTGGTGCAGGCAAATCTTTGACTTTTAAGAGAAGTCGGAAAATAAGTCTTGTAGGAACTTTCTCTCAACTATTAAATGTTGGTGACAAATTAGAAAAAATTTTAAACTCCATGTAAGGATTCATGCATTTTGTTCTATACGTATAATGTACTTCAGTGACACATAAAAACAAACCATGTGGGTAATTTAAATATTTCTGTAGGATGAATTCATCTCACAGCCTGAAGTTAATTGTTGGGCCATCCAAGCCTATAGAAATATAACGTGATGGTCTGTGTATCTCTCTACGTGCAGAATCTGTCCCTTAAAAACATTTACTATTGCACAGAGAAGCCATATTATTAAAAAGCCTCCAAAAATAAATCTCTTTGGCCTGTTGTTACAATAAATATACGTATCTTTTATTTACATACTTTTATTTATGTAAAATTTTCTGCTAGTTTTTGTCTTTTGGTCAAAACTTAGTAATTCTTTTCATAAAATTATGACCTTCCAATCCTGTTTTCCATTTATGTTTCGTAATCTACTAAGAATAGCAAAAACTACAAAGTTACCTTTAATATTAGTGCTAGACACTTAATTAGACTAGTTCAATTCTGGGGCACTTTTACAAGAACCTACTTCAAGAAAAGTGTCAGATTTGGGTCCAAATGCTCTCTAATGACCTATTAGGCTTACTGGAGAAAACCTCTAACAAATACAGAGAGATCGACCATGTCTAGGTATTTCTTCAATTCCAAACACAGAAAAAAGACATGCCCTGAGTCAGCCACACTAGAAAAGGCAGGCGCCACGGGACCCCAGCCCAGGCCAGTCCCTGCTGCCCAGAGAGGCCCAAGAGCCACCAGGTCCACACACCCTGAACCAGCCGCACCAGAAGAGGCAGGCACCGCGGGACCCCCAGCCCAGGCTAGTTCCCGCTGCCCAGAATTGGAAGTCCCTTCAGGATCCAGGCCAGACATCAGGGTGGAACTAGTGGACTGTGATACTCCCTGCCACAATGACTAAATACCAAAAGAAAGATACCAGAAATATGAAAAACCAAGGAAGTACATCACCACCAAAGGAAAATAATAACTCTCAAGCTCTAGATCCTATAGAACAGGAAGTCCCTGAAATGACTGCTGAGGAATTTAAAGCAACAATTCTAAGGAAACTAAATGAGATAAAAGAAAACTCAGTTAGATAACACAATGAAATGAGAAAAAAACATACAGGATCTGAAAGAAGAAATATACAAAGAAATCAATGCCCTGAAAAAGAATGTAGCAGAGCTTGTGGAGCTGAAGGATTCATTCCACAAAATAAAATACACAACAAAGAGTCTAACCAGCAGACTAGAACAAGCAGAAGAGAGAATTTCTGACTTTGAAGACAGGCTGTTTGAATTAACACAGGCAAACCAGAAAAAAGAAAAAATTTTAAAAATTGAAGAAAATCTAAGAGAGATAACAGACAACTTTAAGCACTCAAATATCCGAATCATGGGTATTCTAGAAGGGGAGGAAAAAGGAAATGACACTGAAAACATATTCAATGAAATAATAGCAGAAAACATCCCAGGTATAGGGAAAATCACAGATCTTCAGATTCAGGAGACCTAAAGATCCCCAAACATATTCAATCCAAAAAGATCCTCTCCAAGACATGTTATAGTCAAACTGGCAAAACTCAAAGACAAAGAGAGAATCTTTTTTTTTTTTTTCCTTTTTGTCTTTTTTCGTGTCCAGCAACAGATCGCAACCCTCAGTGTCACGCCCGTACCAGACCGGGACCGGCAACGGGATCGCAATCCTTGGTGTTGCTCCCGCACCTGGCTCAGCCAGTGAGCGGGAACCGGTCTGTATGTGGGATCCGAACCCTCAGCGGGAGCGCCGCCACGCTCCCAAACGGTGCACTGTAGCAGTGCGCCACCGGGCTGGCCCGAAAGAGAGAATCTTTAAAACTGCAAGAGAGAAGCAGCAAGTCACCTACAAGGGAGCCCCAATCAGACTAACATCAGACTTTTCATCACAAACCCTAAAAGCCAGAAAAGAATGGTATGATATACTCAAAATACTAAAGGACAAAAATTGCCAGCCAAGAATACTTTACCCAGCAAGGCTATCCTGAAATGAAGGACAAATAGTATATTGCTGAGACAAACAAAAACTGCAGGAGTTCACCACCACAAGACCAGCCTTGACCAAAAATTCTCAAGGAAGTACTGGGTTTGATACCTGAAAAACAACCATCACTGCCATGAATACTCAAGAAAGAAAAAAACCTACTAGTAAAACAAAAATGCTAACAATAAAGAAAAAAAATAGTTTATCTACCACCCCAAGAAACCTACAAATACAGAAGACAAACAGAAAATCAGAAAGAAAGGAACAAAAGACACTTAAGAAATCAACAAATACAGAAGACAAACAGAAAATCAGAAAGAAAGGAACAAAAGACACTTAAGAAATCAACAAATACAGAAGACAAACAGAAAATCAGAAAGAAAGGAACAAAAGACACTTAAGAAATGTAAACAAAAATCAATAACATGCTAGGAGTAAATCAACACCTTTCAATAATAACTCTAAATGTCAAGGGATTAAATTCCCCACTCAAAAGACACAGACTGACTGGATTAAAAAGGAGGACCCAACTATATGCTGCCTTCAAGAGACCCACCTCACCCATAAAGACTCACATAGACTAAGACTGAAAGGATGGAAAAAGATTTACCATGCAAACAGAAAAGAAAAACGAGCTGGAGTAGCTATTCTTATATCAGATAAAATAGACTTTAAACCAAAAGCCATAAAAAGAGATAAAGAAGGCCACTATAAATGATAAAAGGATCTATCCATCAAGAAGACATAACAATCATAAATATATATGCACCTAATGTCAGAGCAGCCAGATTTATAAAGCAAACACTGTTAGATGTAAAGAATGAGACAGACACTAACACCATAACAGTGGGGGACCTTTACACCCTACTCTCAACATAGGACAGATCATCTAGGCAAAAAAATCAATAGAGAAACACAAGATCTAAACAACATACTAGACCAATTGGACTTGGCAGATATCTACAGAACATTCCATCCAACAACTCAGAATATTCATTCTTCTCATCAGCACATGGAACATTCTCCACAAGAGACCGCATGTTAGGTCACAAAGCAAGCCTCAACAAATTCAAAAAAATTGGAGTTATCCCATGTATTTTTTCAGACCACAATGGATTAAAATTAGAAATCAATAAGAAACGAAACTCTGGAAACTATACAAATACATGGAAATTAAACAACATTCTACTTAATGACATTTGGGTCTAAGAAGAAATTAAACAGGAAATCAAAAAATTTCTTGAAACTAATGAACATAATGATACATCATACCAAAACCTGCGGGATACAGTACAAAGGGGGAAATTTATCTAGCATTAAATGCTTACTTCAGAAGAATGGCAAGATGGCAAATAACCTAACACTTCACCTTAAAGATCTAGTAAAACAAGAACAATCCAAACCCAAAGTTAGTAGACAGAAAGAAATAAGTGAGATCAGGGCAGAACTAAAAGAATAGAAACCTGAAAAATAATAAAAAAGATCAATGAAACAAAAAGTTGATTTTTTTTTTTTTTTTTTGTCTTTTGTCTTTTTTCCGTGTCCGGCAACGGATCACAACCCTCAGTGTTGCCCCCGTACCGGACCGGGGACCGGCAACGGGATCGCAAGCCTCGGTGTTGCTCCCGCACCTTGCTCAGCCAGTGAGAGGGAACCGGTCTGTATGTGGGATCTGAACCCTCGGACGGGAGCACCGCCGTGCTTCCCAAGCGGCGCACTATCCAGTGCGCCACCAGGCCGGCCCCAAAAAGTTGATTTTTTGAAAAGATAAATAAAATGGAAAAACCTTTAGCAAGGCTAACTAAGAAAAAAAGAGAGAAGATCCAAAAAACAAAAATTAGAAATGAAAAAGGTGGTATTACAACTGATACCTCAGAAATACAAGGAATCATTAGAGACTACTATAAACAACTATATGCCAACAAATTTGAAAATCTGTAGGAAACGGATAAATTTCTGGACACATACAAACTACCAAAACTGAGCCAAAAAGATACAGAAAATCTGAACAGACCAATAACAATAAAAGAGATTGAAGCTGTTATCAGAAGGCTCCCAACAAAGAAAAGCCCAGGACCGGATGAGTTCACTGCAGAGTTCTACCAAACCTTCAAAGAGGAAATGATACCAATTCTCTACAAACTATTCCAAAAGACTGAAACAGAGGCCATTCACCCAAACTCATTCTATGAAGCAAACATCACCCTGATACCAAAACCAGACAAAGAGACATCAAAAATAGAAAACTACAGGCCAATATCCCTGATGAATATAGATGCAAAAATCCTCAATAAAATACCAGCTAACAGAATACAGCAACACACACACAAATTATCCACCATGATCAAGTGGGATTCATCCCAGGGATACAAGGTTGGTTCAACATATGCAAATCAATAACTATGATATACCACATCAATAAAAGCAAAGACAAAACCATACGATCATCTCTACAGATGCTGAAAAAGCATCTGACAAAACTCAACACTCGTTCATGATAAAGACTCTCTACAAGTCAGGTATAGATGGGAAAGTATCTCAACACAATTAAAGCCATATATGATAAGCCCACTGCCAATATCATCCTCAACAAGATGTTCCTTAAGATCAGGAACTAGACAAGGATGCCCACTCTCCCCACTCCTACTCAACATAGTGTTGGAAGTACTAGCCAGAGCAATCAGAGAAGAGAAGGAAATAAAGGGCATCCAGATTGGAAAAGATGAAGTCAAACTGTCTCTGTTTGCGGACGATATGATGCTACATACTGAACAGCCTAAAGCCTCTACAAAAAAACTCTTAAAGAGTTGATAAATGATTTCAGCAAAGTTGCAGGATACAAAATCAGCACACAAAAGTCAGTAGCATTTCCATACTCCAACAGTGAACATGCAGAAAAAGAAATCAAGAAAGCTAGCCCATTTACGATAGTCACCAAAAAACCAAAATACATAGGAATAAAGTTAACCAAGGATGTGAAAAATCTCTACAAAGAGAAGTACGAACCACTGTTGAGAGAAATTAAAGAGGACACAAGGTGGAAAGATATCGCATGCTCTTGGATCAGAAGAATTAACATTGTGAAAATGTCCATATTACCCAAAGTGATCTACAGATTCAATGCAATCCCCATCAAAATTCTAATGACATTTTTCAAAGAAATAGAAAAAACTATCCGGACATTTATGTAGAATAACAAAAAACCACACGTAGCCAAAGCAATCCTAAGGAAAAAAAGAAAAAGCTGGAGGCATAACAGTACCTGACTTTAGGGCCGGCCCGGTGGCGCACTCGGTAGAGTGAGGTGCTTGGGAGTGCGGTGGCGCTCCCGCCGAGGGTTCGGATCCCATATAGAGACCGGTCCGCTCACTGGTTGAGCGCAGTGCGGGCGCGACACCGAGGGTTGCGATCCCGTTGCCGGTCGCAGTACGGGCGCGACACCTAGGGTTGCAATCCCGTTACTGGTCACAAAAAAAGACAAAAAGGAAAAAAAAAACCCAAAAAACAGTACCTGACTTTAAACTATATTACAAAGCTATATAACCAAAACAGCATAGTAGTGGCATAAAAACAGACACACAGATCAATGGAATAGAGAACCCAGATATCAACCCATATACCTACAGCCATCTGATATTTGATAAAGGCACCAAAAGTCTACACACTGGGAAGAAACTGCCTTTTCAGCAAATGGTTCTGGGAAAACTGGATATTCATATATAGAAGAATGAAACTAGACCTGTACCTCTCACCATATACCAAAAATCAACTCAAAATGGGTTAAAGAATTAAATATGCACCCTGAAACAATAAAACTCCTTAAAGAAAACATAGGGGAAACACTTCAGGAAGTAGGAGTGAGTATAGACTTCATGAATATGACCCCAAAAGCACAGGCAACTAAAGGAAAAATAAACAAATGGGATTACATCAAACTAAAAAGCTTCTGCACTGCAAAAGAAACAATCAACAGACTGAAAAGACAACCAACAGAGTTGGAGAAAATATTTGCAAAATATACATCTGGTAAAGGATTAATACCCAGAATATTCAAGGACCTTAAACAACTTTACAGCAAAAAACCAAATAACCCAATTAAAAAATGGGCAAAGGAGCTGAATAGTCATTTCTCAAAGGAAGATATACGAATGTCCAACAGACACATGAAAAAATCCTCAACATCACTCAGCATTGGGAAATGCAAATCAAAACGACACTGAGATACCATCTCACCCCAGTTAGGATGGCTAAAATCCAAAAGACTCTGAACGATAAATGCTGGCGAGGTTGTGGAGAAAAAGGAACTCTCATACATTGTTGGTGGGACTGCAAAATGGTGTGGCCTTAGTGGAAAATGGTATGGAGGTTCCTCAAACAATTGCAGATAGATCTACCATATGACCCAGCTATCCCACTGCTGGGAATATACCCAGAGGAATGGAAATCATCATGCTGAAGGGATAACTTGTACTCCAGTGTTTATTGCAGCACTATTTACAATAGCCAAGAGTTAGAACCAGCCCAAATGTCCATCATCAGATGAGTGGATAGGGAAACTGTGGTATATCTACACAATGGAATACTACTCAGCTATAAAAACGAATGAAATACTGCCATTTGCAACAACATGGATGGACCTTGAATGAAATACTATTGCAGCACTATTTACAATAGCCAAGAGTTAGAACCAGCCCAAATGTCCATCATCAGATGAGTGGATAGGGAAACTGTGGTATATCTACACAATGGAATACTACTCTGCTATAAAAAAGAATGAAATACTGCCATTTGCAACAACATGGATGGACCCAGAGAAAATTACATTAAGTGAAATAAGTCAGGCACAGAAAGAGAAATACCATGTTTTCACTTATTTGGGGGAGCTAAAAATAAGTAAATAAATAAGTATACAAACAAATAAATGGTATGGGGGGGAAGAAGACAGAACAATCACAACAATTTGAACGTGTTAAGACAAGTGAACAGATATGATGTAGATGGGGGAGGAGAAGAAGAGGGGAAAGAGGAATGGGTAAAGGGACACAAAAATCAACTACAATGTATACTGAGAAGTTAAAATAAAAAAACATTTTTTAAATTAAAAAAAAAAAAAACAAAGAAAAGAGAAGGCCTTACAGTTATATTTCTGCTTTCTGAATTTCAAGTACTTTCAAGCAAAATATATTTCCTTTTGCTATATCCCGCCATTTATTTTATCTTTAATTTTTTTTGACAATAAAAAGGTTTAATTAACCTTCCTGTTTGTTGTTTACCTTTGAAAACAAAAGCGCATCGAGTACCCTTGTCAATGTGGGGTGATCGTGTCCCTTTGTCATAAATCAAAGGCTAGGCCATTTCTCAGCAAGTTCCGAGTAATTAGTTACAGAACTGCATTTACATTCGATCAGCTACAAAAGGAGACCACAAATCTGAAAAGCAGCGCCAGGACAGGCTCAGCAATGACAGCTTCTGGAACACAAGTGCTGAGAGCCGCTCCCCTTGACCCCAGAACACTAGCTGGTGTGGTGAGTCCAAGGGCTTCTCGGGGGCCCCTCCCTCCCTTGGAAGAGCCAGTGCCTCTGGCAGGGAG
The DNA here is from genome assembly GCF_000696425.1 of Galeopterus variegatus. Lineage (NCBI taxonomy): Eukaryota > Metazoa > Chordata > Mammalia > Dermoptera > Cynocephalidae > Galeopterus > Galeopterus variegatus. The sequence continues at coordinate 41,471 of NW_007729485.1, forward strand.
AAGCATCACACGGGGCGGAGGGGTGGGGGTGGAACCTGGTACAGAGGAGCTGGGGCTGTGGATCTGCAAACAGTTCTACATACTCACATGTTTACTGAGCAAGTACTGCATGTTTACTGAGGACACATGTTTACTGAGCAACTACTGCATGCCCAGCACTCAGCTGGGCATGTTCTTTGTACATTCAATAACGTATCTTGCAGATATATGTAAGAAAATGCTCAAATGTATGTAAATGTTGACAAGATGAATAAAGTTCACTTTCATTCAGAAGAACTGCTGAATTTGCAACAGCTTTTAGTTATTGTGTATTTTTTCCAATTCACGTTAAAAAGAGTATCGTTATATTTGAAAAGGTCAGTAAACTCTAGTTCAGCCAACTTTGCACATTGCCTGGATTTTAGCATCATGCGTTTTGATCTAGTAATTCTGAAACAAGCTAGTCACATTTCTTTTTACGTGCAAAATGTGCAAATTTTCTCAGCACTAACGTCTCCATATTTTAAGCTCCCAGCAGTACGGAAGGAGATCGAAGTCTTAAATTCACCTTTCCCTCAACAAGCATTTCACGCATAAAAGTCTCTTTATCTATCTGTCTTTATCAGCAAATGGAAGTCTGCTCACCACATTAAATACAAAAGATGCATGTAAGACACAACCCCTTCTTGTTTCTTTTTACTTTGTGTCTAAACTGAATTTTAGAGCGTTAATGTCTAAAATGGATTTAAAATTAAAAATATTTTGTAATTTGCATGGTATGGTCAGTTTAGTAGGGAATATACCAAAAAAGTTTATATCTCATTTCAAATTTTCAATCTTCACAAAAGAGTTAGTTGAAAAATTAAAGGAAACAATTACTTCTACAATGCAGATTTTCAGTGTCACAACCAACGCCTGTGCCCAGCGCGCCTGACTGGAGTTCCTTGTCTATACTGGACCAGCACGGTGACTGTGCCAGGGACACCAGGAGATTTCACCCTGATACGTACATGCTCCCCCAAGTGCAGATGGTGGGAAAAGCCCTTCCTTTTTTCTGTGTGTGCAAAGCTCTCTAACTTAGAGTATACTAGTGTTTAACTTTAAACCTCCCTGTCATTTGACATTTTGGCAAATCCCCATCATTCTAAGATTTCTTAAACTGAGGGGTGGTGATGTAATTTCTAATAGTAACAAACCACTTACCATCTTTTACAAGTTTCTGTAAGATTTTCACAAATATGCTGTCTTTAGATACTTCAATTGGATCATCTTTACCACCTGAACTGGACCAGCTAGAAAACAAAATCAGTATGAGGGGAAAATTAAGTCATCCACACGGCTGAAATAAGTGACTTCTGTGTGCTGTGGCGGTTTTGTTTTGCTGGCTGTGGGGTGGAGAACCTGAATTTTGTGTTTCAAGTCCTTTACATAAAGGGGCCAGACAGAAGATACCACATGCAGGTGGCTATTCACCCAGCACGACCACCACGTATTTGATTTCAGAAACCTCGCAGTGAGACACCTTTCTGAAGAAAATTCCATAAGTAACAGATCCAGCAGGGACCCCGATGTGTGGTCTTCCAGAGCGCAGGGAATAGTCACAATATGCCACAGCATATTCTGCTTCTCAAAACAGTAAAATGGCAACCAGTGTGTGGTATAAAGGAAAGAAGCTTTCTTTATCTAATTGGGACTAATGAAATATAAACACACAAAGTTACTGCTTTGAAGTAATCAACAGATGTATCTACACCACATGATGCCTTAAAATTTTTTAAGTAAGAAGCCAGGACAAGTAATTCCAGTCAAAACGACAGCGTCTTTTTGTATGACTGGAATAGCATCAAGGAATCAAGTAGGCACAGAGCTACATGCTTCCGGACCTCCGAGACCAAATCCAACAGCAATTTCAGGATTTGGAAGTGATCAAGGGAAGGGAGACCCTCTTCAGGAAAACAGCTCTATTGGGATTCCAAGCACTGAAGGGAAAGGAAAGCCGTCAGTGGAAACGGCTTTGGCACTCAAGTCCTGCTCTCTCTGAAATTCCCTTCCTGGAAGAATCCATCCCTACAACTGACATCCTCAGTCTTCCTTTGCCACTGAATCTTAACAGCACCATTTACACAGATGGAAATCCTCTTCTGCAGAAAGGAGAGGATGGTGAGACAGTAGCACTTCAGTCTTATTTGGCACAACTGGCCCAATGTCTGTGAAAATAAGGAACACATGCGTCTCTGTGCAAACTGACAATCTACATTTTAAAATCAAAGCAGTGATTTCTTATAGCAGTGGTCCCAAGTCTTTAGGCTATTCCTTAACTACTAAATTAAAAAATTAAGATTACTAATGCAACCATTAACATTTCCGTACGTTAATAAGTTACAATTAGGGCCGACCCTGTGGCTCACTCGGGAGAGTGCGGCGCTGGGAGCCCAACGGCGAAGTGCCGCAGGTTCGGATCCTATATAGGAATGGCCGGTGTGCTCACTGGCTGAGTGCGGTGCGGGCAACACCAAGCCAAGGGTTGCGATCCCCTTACTGGTCACAAAAAGGAAAAAAAAATGTTACAATTAGAAGGGTATAGAACCTTTTGACATATGACATCGCGATCTTCCAAAGAGACCTTTGCAGAGCTGTATCTTACACTCAGGCCGAGAGGACTTACTTATCTCTCTGCAGAGCTTTGCACAGGATCTCCAGTTTTAGGTCATTTATATTTATATCTTCCTCCTTCACAGCAAAACAAAAAATCCTGATTAATTCCTGACTTTAAAAAGAAACACATGCTTAAATTTTAGTTACGTCAACTCTAACCCTCCATAAATACTATTGCTTTACTTTAATTGATTTTTTAAAATTTCCCTCTCAAGATGTTAGTACTACTTAGGTATCTGTGTGAATTAGTTTCAGGTTGGTCTGTGACCATCTCATTTTTATCAGGAACCTTGAGAGGGTTAAGATTTTTAAGCAAGGTAACAGACATGTCAACATACTGTGTTTTTAAAATCCACCAAACTACTCTCGATTGCACGGCCAGCTAACAGAGCAGCTACTTAATGCCACAGAATGTTCTCTACAACCTCTGAAAGCTGAGAAACAGCTTCTCTTAGGGTGCACACTATGAAGAATAAACTGACAAAGTAACATGTCAGATTGAAAAACTAGTCACTTTATAAATGGAAGAGGAAAAACACCTCAGGACTTTGAAAAGCAGCATTTTTATTTGTGCACAGAGGAAGACACCTGGGAATGTAAGAGAATTATCAGGAAGTAGACTCTCTTGGCAGCTTTTCTAAAGGGCTGCACGTGTTCTATGAGTTAGGGCAGCCGAGCCAGAGATAGTCTTTTTCAGTCAATACATTTTCATGGTCGACTCAAAGAGATTATTTTCTCCCCTATTTTCATGTGCATCTGGTCGCCTGAATTAACCTCGAGAGATTTCTCTCACCTCATCAATGTATTCCAGCAAGTCCAGAGCTTTCTTGAAATCGTATTCATTAGCTCTTCTATTTTCTTCACAGATATATAGCTATGGCAAGTTAAAATAAGTAGATTATTTTAAGTAATCATACATACAATTATAATTAATATGAAGGTACTGCAAAAAGTTCACGGAAAAACAAAATTAAAAGGTAATACAAATCTTGCCATCTTTTTAAAATACCCTTTCACTAGAGAAATTTATGCAGAAAAGTCACTATGTCTTTTAAGTAAATTGTAAATATTTTCATAGTAAATATTTGGAAACTATACTCCTCATAATAAACTGTCTTTTTAAAAATGCATATCTTAAATCACTAATATGTATAACGGGGTATATACGCTTTTGAAATGTCAGTAAATCTATATTCTTAGGATCAAGAAGATAGTATGTACATTTCAGTATTCTTTTAAGCATAACCGTTGAAATAAATTGCTCCTTTGTACTTTTAAAGCTGGTTATAATGCTTTTCAAATACTGCCCTTTGAAATGGTTTTAAAAATTGAGACCTCCAATAAAGCACGCAGTTGGTCTAGTTTACATATGCCAGCGTGTCATCAGCGATCACCCTCGTCAGAACTTATCTGACACACACTTCTGGATTTCTCAAATTTCCTGTGATTTTATCATCAAATGAACCTTATGGAAAATATCAATTTGAATTTTTCCTGCCTCCCTTTTCCACCAACCATTTATATTATAACAAATTTCATTTTTAAAGATCATACATCGTTCTTTAACAGCAAGGACATTACTCAAGCCATTTCAAAAAAGCTATCGGCTTGTTTTCACTGTCTTACAACAGTTAAAGAAGCAATACTTTATCTCATTGTTTCTGAACATCCTTTTTTTCTCCACAATCTCTGAAACTGGAATGTGGTACGGAAATCGATGGAGCACCGAGTAATGCTGGTACTGCTTTTTTCCCTCTTCATGATACATAATTGTGAGTTACAATTGGCAGCACCTTAAATTTCTAAATTCAATATGCTTTAACAGGAGAGGATGACATAAGCTCAGTTCCAGGAAATCTGTCCCTAATAATGGCTAAAACAGTAAAGGTTTTTAATTGTCTGCCTTCTTTTTAATATAGTTAGAGTGAATTCGAGGTGGCCCTGCAACATCATGCTGCGCTGGCAACGTTGTCTGGGCCACAGGGTGAATGCACAAGTGTACAACATACGCCAAGGCCACCTGGGCTGCAGACACACTCCAGCTCCACCCTCAGGAAAGGGGGAGTGAGCACTCACAGGCCATGAAAGTCAGTTCTTTAAATCGTTCTTACAGGAGAGCCTGAGAAGTAATGTTCTGGAGAAATAAAGTTATCTCATGGTACACATTTGTCCTACAGCAGAAAAGCGAACTATAAGTAATTCTCCTGGCCACCTGGACTAGCACCTTCAGGAACAGGTGGAGGTGTGTGGGGAGGCAGAGGCTAGTCACTGCTTTCTCCTCATTTGTGACCTGCTCCCAAGCAGCTCCCAACAACTCTTCTAGGAGAAAGTTTTGAAGAACGTAAGCAGCAGAAGGGTAACTCCTCTTAGGAACTATGCCACATGGCCCACACACCCTGAGGGCGTTCTGAGTTGAAGGGTGGGGGGTTTGAAGTGCACATACACTGATGAGCTGTGGCGCCGTCAGCGCTGGCATCGCGCTGAGACTGAGCTGCTTCTCTGCCAGCAGCTGTTCAGGTAGGGTCTCCTGGTGTAGCAGAAAACGCTCCTGCTCAGCCATCTCTAGTATTCAAGAGGAGAGCAAGCGAGAGAGAGAATGATGTAACTTCACTGCTGCGCAGTCATAAAACAAATCTGAACTTAAAAAGAAAAATAAAAGCTCTGAAAGTAATCCCATCACTATTCAATGGCCTTAAAATGTTTTAATTCTACTTACTCTTGATTGCTGACTATGTTAGCAATGTATGCATGGTTTGATCCAAGTCATATGAATTATCAAAGCGACCCGGAATAGGAGGGGGGGAGAACTACTTGAGGAAGTTGTACAGCGGATGGCTATTTCATGAGCTGTAAGTCCCCTGAATGTGAGATCTCTCAGGCCTCTGCTATGGTAACTAAGTAAACTTCTTCCCATCAGAGTTTATAGCATGATTTCATTTGTAAATGGACATGATTTAAATGCCACCAAATCCAACTAGCAAGGGCTCTCTCCACAGGATGAGGAGATAGGAGCTTCGGCTTGCCCTAAGCTCCCCAGCCAAGCCTCTGACCTGGCCCTGCCCACGAAGAGTGTGCTGGGGTGCAGGCAAATGGTGAGAACTGCTGTGCAGCCTCAAACACAGCAAAACAAGCAACCACGGCACACATACTCTCATCCAGATGCCGGCAGCACTGCACATGGTCTCAGTTCTGTAAAAATTAGTACATTTTTTGCATTTCCATACCTAGAAAAACAGACTGGGAGGATAAACACAAAACAGTAATGGTAGTTGTCTCTGGGGAGGTGGGATTATAAGCAACTTTTGTTGTTGTGTTTTTTCCTATAATTTACAAAATTTCCATAAGGAATTATTTACATATCCAGAAAAGTAATCTTTAAAACACCTAACCGCTGTGATTACATACACTGTGATAACAGTCTAGGAAATCACTGAGAGCTGAAGATATTCCCATTGTGTTAAGACAGCAAAAGCTAAGAAGAGTTCACATGCAAAGTGTTGACCACAGTTCCAGTGACATCTAAGGGGAAACCAAGAAGTAACATCCTGCATCAAAATATTCTGGCTAATATGACCTGCCTCTGGCTTCCCCTCTCAGACTTCCAGCTAGCCCTGCAGAATATAAACACACTTCTCCAGAACGACGGGCACTACTAGTGCAAAAATAAAAAGACTGAAAGGAAGATTCTCCCAAACAATACAAAATAATTTTAGTAATAAAAGTTAAATGCTACCACCTACGATTTATTGAGTGGCTAATACGTGTAAGCCGTTTTTCTCGAGGAACACACGATGTCCTCAGTCCTTCAAACACCCGTTTTAAAGATGAAGACACTGAGGCTCAGAGGGTAAGTCCACCACCCAAGGTCATAATGCTAGTAAGTTCTGGAGAAGATATGTGAAACCAGGTGTCTGTCCAGACTCCTCCAATGTGCCGTCTCCTCAAGGAAACAAGCGGCACCAGAGTAATCTGAACTCAGACCCAGAGGCTGGACTCTGTGGCCGAGCCGTGCACCCAGATATCCACATACGCAAATACTTCACCCCAACCAAAGAGCTGAGACTCCCCCTCCAATTTTTATTTTGGAAAATTCCTAACCTACAGAAAATTTTGAAGAATACAGTGTGCACGGCACACCCTCCATCTAGAGTCACCTGCCACTCACATTTTGCTCCCTTGCTTAATCTCTCCCTTAAAGAATGCTTTTCCTATCACGTGAAAGTTGCAGTAGTGTGCTATTTCAATTCTAAAAACTTCAGCCTGTATCTCCTAAGAACAAGGACATTCAACCATGAAGCTATTATCAGGCCTAAGGAATTTAATGTCAATATAGTAATATCATCTAATATTAAGTATGTTCACATTTTCCCAGTTGTCCCCAAAATATTCATCATAGTTGTTCTGGGTATTTGGGGTGTGATCCAGGATCCAATCAAGAATCTCACATTTGAGGGCCGGCCCGTGGCTCACTTGGGAGAGTGCGGTGCTGATAACACCAAGGCCATGGGTTCAGATCCTATATAGGGATGGCCGGTTTGCTCACTTGGAAGAGCGTGGTGCTGACAACACCAAGTCAAGGGTTAAGATCCCCTTACCAGTCATTTTTAAAAAAAAAAAAAAAAAAAAAAAAAAAAAAAAAGGCTTGCTACACCTGAGATTGCATTTGGTTGTCATGAGTTGTGGCTCTTGGGTCTCTTTATCTAAAACACCCTCCTGTCTTTCTTTTGTCTCTCGTGTTGCTAAAATTTTGAAGATACCAAGTTCACTGTATTATAAAATGTCCCACCATCAGGATATATCTCTCTGTTTATGGCAGATTAAATACAGGCTGAACATCTCCAGGAAGAACACAGCAGAGGTGGTGGTACACACTGCCACGTGACAACACACTAGGACATATGCGGAGTGGGCTTGTCAAGTTGTTGGTAATAGTGTCTGTTATTTCTGTGTCCTGATATCTGAAAATGTGAATGTCCCATTTCCCTTACCCCTAAACTCCATGGTTTTAGCATCCTTTGATGATCAATTATTCACTATGGTTACAAAATGGTAACTCTATCATTCCTCCCACATTTATCAGTGGGCATTCTTTTGTAAAGAAGCATTTCACTGGCCTCTCTCCCCTTTTGGGTATCACTGTGGATTCATGGCTGTTTCTCTCATAAACTGAAATATAATTCTTTACTACCACTCTTTCTGATGTTCAATTTATCACAAACTTGGCCAGTGGGAGCTCTTCCAGGTTCCTGTGTTCTTCTGACATCTCTCCATTAACTTTGCTTTCCAGCCCAACAACTGTCCAAGATTGTATCTTCCATAAGCCCTGGTTTCCTTTTACTGGAAAACAATAGTTAGAAACCAAAATATGGACCTAGCTGTGCTCCAGCTACTGGGATGTCATTGCTATTAGGCCCTCTCAGTGGAAAGAGCCAGAAATATCTTTAGACTCCGCCTGACATCTCCAGTTCAGATACAACAACACAGGGCTTTTCCTTCTGTGTCTGCATCTCTGCCCTTGGTTATCAAAAACAATAGCACATCTAATCATCTTCTCTATCTACGACACGCACAAAATAGTTTCAGCATTTCTGCACCACCACCACTACCTACAGCAGCCCACAGTGCTCAGTCAGATTTCACTGCAGTCCTTTCTGCTCTTAGAGTAGACAGACATCACTAAGGGTGCAAAATCAGAGTTCTCCATTCAAGATCATTGAACTCTCTAAGAGAATTTAAAATACAAGTTACTTTTCTCTAAAAAAAGGAAAAAGAACCCCAAGCATATAACAGAGTAATTACATATGAAAACTGAACAGAAACACTCCCCAGAAGTAGAGATGGGTTCTGCTTCTAACGGATCCTACTAAATGAGGACAGGAACACATCGCTAGAGTTCAGTGACAGTATAACCCATCGTCTGTCTTCTTGTTCAAGTTTTTTCACCTTCAATTTTCTCTTGTAGTAGATCCTCCGAAAAGTCTGAAGCTAATGCAGCTAATTTACTCAAGCCAAGAAGGGTTTTCTTCTTTGAAAAGTAACGAGTTTCTGCGTTTGCCAAACCCAGAAGTGTTGCATGGGCCTACAATAAGCAAAATATAAAAACCATAAGATCCAGGGTACCAATTCAAGTGGAAATAAAGGTTAAGCACATCCCAAACTTGTTTTTTCTCCTAAGCTATATCAGTAATAGGCCGGCCCGTGGCTCACTTGGTAGAGTGTGGTGCTGATAACACCAAGGCCACGGGTTCGGATCCTATATAGGGATGGCCGGTTTGCTCACTGGCTGAGCGTAGTGCTGACAACACCAAGCCAAGGGTTGAGATCCCCTTACCGGTCATCTTTTAAAAAAAAAGAAAAAAGATAAGTTGAAATTAGCAAACTTAAAAACTTATCAGTGCCATTACACTGAGAGTAATTACACAATAAAATATCAAACATCCACACAAGTCATTGAGAAGAGACATACACAAAACATCTGCTCTATACCAATTTCATATCCTCTTGAACATCCTGTTGAGAACAAACCTCAAAATTAATCTGTGTGCTTTTTTAACCTATAATTTGAATGTTTACATTACAAGAATATTCTCATTACGAAAAAAGCCAATGACCATTATATACATGTTAATAAATTTTTTGTGTTTTATTTCATTATAGTGGTAGCCAAATCACAAGGGACTACAGTTTTTATTGATATTAGAAGTAATGGCAACACCATCATAAATGAAGAATGCTTCACACAAACAATGTGAGAGTTAGGAAGTACACATTTTAAATAATCTGTAAGTAGTGTTTTTAATTTTTTTTTCAAATTTTTTGTTGTAAATTACAATTGATGTCATGACATATGCATACATCTGGAATGATTAAATCAAGATAATAAATATATCCACCACTTCACATTATTATTTTTTTGTGGTGAGAACATTTGAAATTTACTCTCAGAATTTTGAAATATATAATACACTACTATTAACTACAGTCACCACACTGTGCAGTATATCTCAAGAAACTTTTTCCACCTGTCTAAAGGAAACATCATACCCTTTGACCAACACTTGCCCATGCCCCCGGCCTCTGGTGACCACCATTCTACTCCCGGCTTTTATGAGCTTGATTGTTTTAGATTCCACATATGAGTGAGATCACGTGGTATTTATCTTTCTGGGCCTGGCTTATTTCACTTAACATAATGTCCTCCAGATGAATCCACGCTGTGCAAATGACAGAATCTCCTTCTTTAAAAGGCTGAACAGTGTTCTATTGTGTACATACAAACCACATTTTCTGTATCCACTCATCTGCTGATGGACACTCAGGTTGATTCCAAAACTTGGCTACTGTGAACAGTGAACACAGAAATGTAGGTGCCCCTTCGACATGCAATATCAAATCCTTTGGATGTACACCCGGAAGTGGGATTGTTGGAACATAGGGCAGTTCTGTGTTCAAGTTTTTGAGGAAACTTCATACAGTTTTCCGTAATAGCTGTACTGATTTACATTTTCACCAAGGCACTGGGGTTCTCTTTTCTCACGTGACAATTCACTGTGGTTTGGTCTGCACATCCCTCATGAGTAAGTGAGGCTGAGAATTTTTTCATGTGCCTGTTGGCCACCTGTGTGTCTTCTTTTGAGAAATGTCTATTCAGGTCCTTTGCCCATTTTTTAATTGGGATATTAGTTTTCTTGCTATTAAGTTCCTCATATACTTTGGATATTAACCCCTTAACCAGATATATGGCTATAAGTACTATTAACTACCTACATAAATTGCATAAGTCTGCTCCATATAACTGAATTCTTCTCACCTTTTCTAACTCTTGGCTATTAATTTCATGTAGCCAGCTGAGATGACCGTGAGCTTGCAGGAAGTCTGCTAGCGGTCCATGCTGAGAAACGGGTTGAGACAACAGCTTCCCTCGCTTTCCTTTCTCCAGATACCAACGGAAAAGAAAGTCTGAAAAGTTCTACAAACAACAGAGTCAAGAACCCATTAATGTTTGCTAGTGCAGTTTTAAAAAATACACATGAATAAAGGAGGACTAAATTTCTTCCAAAGGCTTCCAAAATAGAAATCTTGTTTTGAACAATAATTTCCTATGTGTAAGATCATCTAATCTAATCATCTCATTTGATAACTGAGTAAATTTAGATTCAGAAGAGGTATCTTGCTGAAGATTACCAACACAGTCAACAGCAGAATCTAGATGTGTGTTGACCAATATGGTAGCTACTGGCCACGTGTAGCTGCCTAAACTTAAGTTAATTAAAATGTAAGATTGTCAGTACACCTCAGGCACACTAGCCACATTTCAAGTGCTCAGCAGCCATGTGTGGCCAGTGGCTCCCGTTGTGGAGAGTGCATACAAACAACATCTCCATCATCTCAGAAAGATCCAGAGATTATCAGGGTGCAGTGCTGTGCCAGATGGCCGTGTGGGCTGGCAGAACAAATCGGAATCTAGTGGCCCAAATGCCCAGCCAATTTTCCCCACAGGACATCTGCTGAGCACTGGGGTGCTGTGGAGGCCAGACCGGAGAGGAAAATTAAATGTCCTACAGTGTCACCGTGTTCAAGAGATATTTCCACTAAAGTGGGGATCCTGTAAGGAACAGAGGTGTCTCCCCCAAAGACTTGTGAAGCAAGAGTGAAATGAATGTAATAAAAGCTGAGACCAGGCTCAGGCCTACGTCTATAGTCCTGATGGATTGAGTGATCTGCCTCTCAACTAACCACCTAAAAGAGAAAGGAGAAAACCCTCCCAGGGGAAAAAGAACACTGATTTTCATCATTACAGTTCTTTTAAATACAATGTCCAACATACAATTAAAAAATTACCAGACATAAGCAGAAAAATATAACTAAAGCAACATAAAAAGCAAACAGAAGCAGACTCAAGAATGAGCACATTATTTAGAGTTAGCACAAAAGAATTTCAAAATAACTATTAAATATCTTAAAGAAAATAAAAGAAAAAAATGCAAAAATGAATGGAAAATGTCAACAGAGAAGTAGAATCCATAAAAAGAAGTAAAAAAACCATGATCAGTGTAAAAGTATTTACTTTGGCACTACTGTGAGATACTAGACAAGCCATGTCCAACTCCTGGGCATCAGTCAAGTAAAGTAAGTCACACCCAGTCAATGATCTGCCATTAAAAATGCTGCTGTATCCAAGGAGGATAAAAGGAGACAAAAGTGAAACAGAATAAATGCTGCTGTACAGTATGCAGATAAGGACAAATGTTTGCGTGTACTAAGTGAAAGCGCAGTTGATGGAACATGTCTGTTTACACCACACAGAACAGGAAGACTACAAGAACAAACCAAATGATAAAAAGCGTGGCGGGATTATGACTGATTTTCATCTTTTTGTTTATAGGGGTTTTCTGCATCTTACACCATATCCCTTTTAGAGTAAGAAAAAAACTAATTTTTATGTAATAATCACCTGACTGAATAAACTGACTTTAAGGAGCAACTTAAATTTACATAGATGGTGTCATAACTGGAACTTGTTTTAAAAATAGCAAGTACGATGTCAAACCCAAGGACAACAGTAAGACTGTGTGTCTTTCTGAAAGTGGTCTCTATGCTCCCAAGTATCTTCTGTTCAGATTCTTAAAACTTGGTAAAGATAGGGCCGAGCCTGAGGCGCACTCGGGAGAGTGCGGCGCTGGGAGTGCAGCAGCGCTCCCGCCCCGGGTTCGGATCCTATATAGGGATGACCGGTGCGCTCACAGCGCTCACTGGCTGAGCGCGGTGCAGCTGGTCTCAAAAACGACAAAAAAAAAAAAAAAAACTTGGTAAAGATATGCATGTACCTAAGTACTGTTACTATAAATGAAAAATATAAGAACAGAAATGAAAGTTTTAACTTATTTTTCAAAGGCCAAAGAATCTTTCACGAATATATTATATATAAAGAATCGTCTGCCAATTTACAAAGAAACGTAACATATAACTTAGATGGGAAGACACTAAGTTAATGACAGAAAGACTGTATCCTGCTGCAAAAACCCCACTACAGATTTGCAGCGGCCAAGTCTTCCTGCTGCCCCCGTGCCAGTGCTACCACCTGCTCGGCAAACTGCGTCATGTAGCGCTGCAGTCGGGACTGGTTGTCGGTCTGCTCGCACATCTGCACCAGGATGTCGAAGTCACAGTACTTCTCTGCAAGAGAAGCAGCCCACGCATACTGGCCCAGTGTGACTGTGGAAATGAGAACAGGTGGGAAAAATCCTTTGGGCAAAACCTGAGATACATAAAAAAAAATCACTTGAAATTCTACCTTTATTCATAATCTACTCTAAGATTCATCAATGAAGCAGAAACCTCTCCAGCTGCCAGCATTTCGTTTCATAATCCACATCTGCCCGCTAAAGATGCGAATTCAGCTCTTGCTTCATCACGGCCCCAAACGAGACCCCTTCCTTCAATACCAGCAAGCCACGCTCCCTCGCCTGAGCCTTGCTGACGGGCCACACTGCTGTGTCTGTACTGCCTACCACCTTCCTCGGGCTCTGCTCCGCAGTCTAGTTATTCAAGTGAAGGTCTGGGATGCTAAGCTCTAAGGGCAGTCACTACGTGTTGGTACTTCATTCATTTTCTAATTATCTTTAGCATCATCTATGCTACTTATACCTGGTAAATACTGAAAAAAAGACTGAATAAATGAACACAGAAAGCTGTACATATTTGCTTTAAGTTCCTGGTTAATGGCTGGATTAGCGTTACTAAACTGAGCACACTGCATTAACTATCTGCCCCTCATCTATTCTGCAAGCTCAAAGACCCACAGCCCTCACCACGCGGCATGCACTTACGAAGAGGAGATAAGAGATCTGATCTCTTTTGCAGGTACTCCACATCTAGACTGTCATATCTCTCCTGATCACTGGATCTGTCCAGGGAATTAAGCTGAGAAACATAGCCCTCTAGGAAGCAGTCAATCAGTGCTACTAGCTGCTCTGTCACGGTTTTCCGGAGGTTGCTGTCTGCCTGGGGATAAACCATCTTCAGGACAATCCCATGCTGGCGTACTATGGCTGTTCGGATGCCAGAAGGGCCACTCGTTGCTGTGAAATCACACAAAACAAAATGGCAAGTAAGGGCTCTATAACGGACAGGGCAAAGCCAAGTGCTAAAAAATTACATCACTTCACCTGCTGGAAAAATAAACCAAACAGACTCAGGTGGTACCTCCATGGCCCTGCTGGAACCCCATCTTCTCTACGGAGATTTCCTCAGCAAAGCCTGGTTGCATGACTCTTCTCCATCTAAGTCCCTTTAATGCTACTCCATTTACTTTCTTGTATTAAATGAACATAAAATATAGTCCACACCTCCAGGGCCAGGACCTTCTTCTATGAGTGAGTATTTATGCCAGATTCTAGGAGACGCGTAATCAGTACCAGGTAAATGAATAAATTATGGCAAAAGACACAAAAACGTCCAAGGGAATAAAGTGATTTTGACAAGAATTGCTCATTTTGAGGATGGCCCTTAAGTTACTTTTTGTTTCTCTTCCAAACGTGCACTAGGGAGTAACACAGCTTCCAAAAACGATGAGCCATCAGGAATACATCTTGAACAACTGCTGGTAAGTCGGTGTGTTACCTGTCCACGGAACATACTCAGGTTCCTTTCCCAGTGGTTCTTCTCTTCTGTACAAGGAGCTTCTGTTCTGGCGATAATGACCGGCAGCCTGCAGCATATCCTGGGAAAAGGCAGTGTGTCACCACAGGCGGTAAGTGATGACTCGCAGAAGATAACCTGAACCGTCCAGGTCTATCAACAGAAAAAGTACTCAGGAAAGGTCAGTACAATTACTTTTTTGATTCTTTCTGCTTTTGAAATCTGTTTTACTTCACAATCTAACTTCAGTTTTGGAAAACTAGAGTAATCAAAGTAGGAAAACCATTATAATAAACCATTAAAATAAAGTCCACTGGCTAAAAATAAATGGAACATTTTAAGTCAGTAACCTAAGTAGCTCACTTTTGAGTAATTAAAAAATAGAAGAACTATTTAGACAGTTATTAACATGAATACATTTGCAATGACATAAACATCCCTCTCCAAATAAAAGGTTTCTATAGAAACATTAATATGTACACAGCAAACATTCAAAAGATCTGGTAACCGAATGATAAAGTGATGGGTATTTTTCTAACTTTTTGGAATGAACAAATGGCTAAACCCTTACAAATCACTGGCAATGGACAGCAGGAGCGTGGACACCCTTCCCTGTGTGTGCACCCCCAGGCTTTGAGCCACTACTCCTGTACCTTGAGGATGCTGTTCACATTGACCACCACCTCCGCCCACTCGACCGAGTCCAGCGACGAGTCCTTCAGGACCTGCTCCTCGTGCTCCAGCAAACACTCGCAGATGCTGTCTACCTGGGACACCTGAGGGCATGCACAAGTCATGCAAGAATCATGGCCGTGCGCAAAACCTAGAGATACTCAGTGGGTCACGCACCAGCCACATCCTCAGATCATCAGGAGAAAATTTACTGAGAGTTAGTGGTGCAAATAAACTTAAAGACCAAAAAAAGTTAGAATCTTCTAATTTTTAAGTTTGAGTGCCCAAATAACTGTGTTATAAATAGGCAAATTCTGGATTACTACCAAGTAGATTTTTATTTTTTGGTGGCTGGCTGGTATAGGGACCCAAGCCCTTGATGTTGGGCAAGCAGATTTTTAACTTAAACTCCAAGTAACTGAAATATTTGTTTATTATAGCCATTAGTACTCAATGCAACCTTTAAATAGCAGTAGGTAACAAATGACATCTCTTGACAACGTAAGACCACAAATTAATTAACTGATGGATTTAAATAATGACCCAAATTAATGAACTTGATAATTTTTCTTTGAGGAATTCCCCTTCTTTAGACATAACAGAAATGTCTGCAGAATAGCAGTAAACAATATGAGAAAATAATGAACTAAATACACAACTTCTAAGGCCTCTATTTTCTGCCATTAATACCACGTGAAGGTAACGGTACAAGAATGTCCTTAGGCACCGAAGCTCACGTTTCTGGTTTCAGTCCAAATGAAGCTTCCCCTTTGCCTAGTCTGCGCTGCTCTGAGCACTCAGAGGTGAGAGGAAAGAGACCCAGAGCTGCCACCTCCGGGAGCTCAAGAGCAGAAGTGCACGCACGTGAAAAATTACTCTCCTGTGGCCCAACCTTGTTCTTCCTTCTGTATTTCTGATACTAGCCAATGGAATCCCAACAGGAAGCCATCGGCACATTTAATCTGTAAAGTTAAGTGTAAGAGTCTTTCAAACTGTTATTATGAAAAACATAATGAAAGTATGTATGATGTAAAAAGCAGAAAACAGTAAGGCAATAAAATGCCCAAACACTTGCTAATGCTCCTACCACGTGTACAGTCAGTGGTTTCAAATACTGCTCATAAGCTGTGCCAACGTGGTCTGCTCCTTCAGCAGCTGGCTGTGCTCATAGAAAGCCCTAGAAGCATCGACTGCTTCCCAAACTGGAGGCAGGCAGCAGGGTGGAGTGTGGACCCTCACACAGATTCTGTTACTTTCTGTCAGCACAGCCAACTCAAAAACGTCTCCCTATGCGGACCACCAATTTGGGTTAACCAGCTCTTCTTAAAATGCTAATACCCTTTAGAAATATAATTTGACACTGCAAGTGGAAGGACAGGGAAAGAGAAATAAAAATCCCTGTGTGACTACATTCATGGTCTTCACGCATTCCCTGTCCAGAGTGCAGGAGGCTGAAAGACCAGCAAACCTCATGAGAACTGAGGCCGAGCAGGATGTGAATGGTCTGAGCACTGCTGCGTTTTAGGTCAGGGCTCTTCTGAGGAACCAGTCACATTTTTAGCTCTGCTGCACCATATTCCCAAAGTCCTATTCATAAATTACGTATCCAACTGACAACTTCCAGACCCTTCACTTGTCTTCAATGAGCTGGGAAGTGAACACACACTGAACTGACTACTAACTCTGCCTTTATCCAAGTGCAGAAAGAGGAACCAGGCTCTCGCTCAGTTCTTTCAAGTAATTTACCATTAACAATTAAAAAGAAACCTTTGTTTTATCATGTAAAATTGCATTTGAATAAAGACCAAAAAGGACACAAAAAATACAATAACTTGACTTGTTAGATCACAAAACTTAAGGTGAGTTGCTTTTCTTCCATTCACATTTCTGGCTTATTTCCGAGATTAAAAAAGCAAAACAGAGTGCTTTTCCTGCATTCATAGGAGCTAACCCAAATGTATAAACACAAGGAATTCAAAGTACATCCATCAAACACCAAGTACTGGCACAGTGTGTTGGATGCTGGAACACAGCTAACTGTGGGAGGAAGGACATGACATGTGAGACACCAAATAGAGTTACAGGTTCCTCAAACGCAAAAGAAACTCCAGGTCACACGGAGCTGAGGGAAGAGCTGGCACTATTTCTAAAATCAGACAATGCCATGAAGAGAAAAGAGACTGTCTTTACCAAGGACTTATAAACTCCAGAAACAACCTATGACCATGCCCGAAATAGGGAGTCAACCAGGGTCTGCAGCCTCGTTAAGACAAGCAGGGCTGGCTGGTCAGCTCAGCTGGTCAGAGCACAGCCCTATAGTCCCAAGATCACAGGTGTGGATCCCTATAACAGCCAGCCACCAAAAAAAAAAAAAAAAAAACAAGGGCCTATGACCATGCCCGAAATAGGGAGTCAACCAGGGTCTGCAGCCTCGTTAAGACAAGCAGGGCTGGCTGGTCAGCTCAGCTGGTCAGAGCACAGCCCTATAGTCCCAAGATCACAGGTGTGGATCCCTATAACAGCCAGCCACCAAAAAAAAAAAAAAAAAGACAAGGGCCTCCTGAGTGCTCCGTCAATCTTACAGGGAGCGTAGAGCACACACAAGTTCAGGAACTGTGTGGCCATCACCACAACATCCAGCTGCCACCGGCTGGCGGCATCCCAACCTTTTCTCCCTCTGAAGTGCACGGCACGCTTTTCTTTTCCCCTGGAAATAAATCTGATTTTACGAGTGAGGCGTGTCAGGGAAGGGATTGTTTACAAAGCTGTGGGCAGGACTACAGGCGAGCCGTCAGCACCCCAGGCCTGCAGGGGCGAGGTGTGCCGCGGGATGGAGTGTGGCTCCCATGGGGCATGGCCCCTGCGCTGTGGACGAGGTGGGCAGGGCAGCTGTGGAAGAACCACCTCGCGCTCGTCAGACCTGACAGCAGCCCGTGGAGCAAGGCCACCTTCCCGAGCAGTCAAGACAGGACTCGGGAAGACAGGGAAGCAGCAGGGAGTGCCTCCTGGTTAATCCTGCAAGCTCCACTTACAGGCAAGCCACGGACGAGGGCCACCTGTGAGGGATGCTTCATCCTGAAAACACGGAGTCCAACGTCAACCTTCCATGAGACCTTTCCTATTAATGTGTCCACGCTGTGATCCCTGCTTGGGGCATGAAGGGCATACCTCTCGGAAAAAGACATCAGCAGGGGTCAGGCTGGGCGGGATCTCGCACTCCCTCTTGCTCAAGGCCATCGATATGGCCGTGTTCACCAGGTCACAGAGCCGGGAGTGGTGGTTCTTGAGGACAATGGCAGCTGACAACTTCTCGGCATGCTCCCGGAGCAGCAGACGTGTCGCCATGGGCGCCCCTCTGACCGGGAACACGCGCAGACGCCCGAACAGGCCAACCTGGTGAGACAAGCACGTGTTCCAGAAAGCGTTTACGAGCATGTGCAGAGCCACACGTCCCATCTCCAGCCTACAAGTCCCTTGGGCTGTCTCTCACTCTGGCTGTTCTAACACACACATCAGCCAAGGCGGCTGACGCCTGTTCTGTGACCAGGTCACTCCGGAGTTTCTGTCCACCACTGCTGTCTTCACCTACCCTGTTTCCCACATTCTGTTATGGTTATCAGGACGGGCACAGTGGTCTTTTCCAGATACATCTGTTAACTCCCTAGACACCAGATTTTTGGGAGCCAGGAACTCAGCACCCTTCACCTTCGAGGATTCATATCTAGAACCTCAGGCTGTGGGGAAGGTGGAGAGTCTGGTCTGCACCTCCTACTTCTAATCTGACTGATGCCCATTTCTGGTGAGTTACAAGGCTCTATCTAGGAGGTTCCCAAGCTTTCTCACTTGACACAATGTGACAGTAACCCACATCAGAAGCCAAGAGACAGATGTAAACAATGGATACTTTTCCATATGCCCAGTATAATCCCTTTCATTAATAAGTGATATTTTTATATCCTTCTTTTTATATGTTTTCATAATATTTACATGCTAGGAGATACCTTTTTTAAGCACAGTAAGGGTCACACTGTCAGTACCTTGCTTTATTTGACAGCATCTTACTTTTCTTCATAATACATTCAGATAGTCTCCACTATTTTTCATGATTCTTCCTAATTTACTCAACCTGTCTGCCTAACTGTCTTACAGTAAGATTTACACAGCCTTTCCTGCTTTGAGTTCAGTTCCTGGTTGCCTCACAAGTATCTAGAGGGCAGTTCCTGGCTGCCTCACGTCGCTTTGGTACCGCAGTGTCCATGCTGAAGCAGCAGTGCTGGGTCAACCCCCCGCAGCTGCGTGCGAGGACGGAGGCTGCCCTCAACACCAGAAAACCAGAGGCAACGGGATCATTCTCAGGCACTGAGATCGCTTCCCGCCCCCTCCAGATAAGGATGTCGCCTTGCTGGTGGCCAGTGCGGCCTGAGGAGAAGAGGAGCCCTATATTCAGAAATATTTCCTTAGATAGAAGTATCCAGTTGTCCACTTCTCCTGATTATTAACACAAATTCTTCCTGACTAGTAAAATAAGCTCTAGATATTAAAGGAAATGGAAATGTAGGAGGCATAGCCAGAATATGGTTTTCAGATGTAGCAAGACACTGCCTTGCAACAGACAGTGCCACCAGTAGTTGTGGGGTCTGGGGCCCACTACAGGATGCTGCGAGCTCATGCTGGTATGGCCTCTGCCTCTGAGGAACTGGCATGCATGAGCTCTGCCCAGCCAAGTATGCACACCTTGTACACTGGGGTGACTCTGACACGTCTACCATTGATCCCTTCCACCTAGGCTGGCCTTGTGGCTTGCTTTGACCAGTGTTACTTGGTGAAAGTGACATCATGTGACATCTGAGGAGAGCCCTACAAAGCCTACAGCTTCTGTGTTCATCCCTGGGAACGCTGCCCTGAGACCAGTTCTGCTTCCAGGAGGATGAGAGTCCAGGTGGAGCTGCCCACATAGCCCCAGCACCAGCTGCCAGAGGCAAGTGAGGCCTGGACCTTCTGCTCAGTGCATCCCACACAGGCCAAGGAGCGGCCCCAGGTGAGAGTGGCAGAACCGCCTGGCTAGCCCCCAGAG
The DNA here is from genome assembly GCF_000696425.1 of Galeopterus variegatus. NCBI lineage: Eukaryota > Metazoa > Chordata > Mammalia > Dermoptera > Cynocephalidae > Galeopterus > Galeopterus variegatus. The sequence goes on from NW_007729485.1 coordinate 61,491, forward strand.
CTGCTACAAGCCACCATGTTTTGGGATGGTTTGTGATGTAGTAATAGTTAACTGATACACTTGGCTAAGTAAGTGACTACATCAGGAGAAAATGTATTTTTTTCCCCAGTAATCCATAGCCTACCTAAAATACTAAAAAAAAAAAAGAGTCTAAATAAACAATTGGAGTTTTCTCACCAAGACAACAAAAGAGTAGACAGAAATCAAGCCATGCATTAAAACTGAAATAGAACATGGGATTAGGAACAGTAAAGTTACTTCTGGAATCATCTAGAGCTGCACTGTCCAATAAGGTGACTTATTTATTTATTTATTTTGGCAGCTGGCTGGTGCAGGGATGAAATCCCGGACGTTGGCCTAGCTACTAGTGGCTTATTTATTTCGGGGCTGGCCAGTGCAGGGATGAAACTCTGGACATTGGCCTAGTGGCTAATTTAAATTTAACTAATTAAAATAAAGATTAGTTCTGCAGTTGCACAGCCACATCTCAAGTGCGCGGTGGACATGCAGCAGGTGGCTACCATACAGAGAGTACAGCACAGAACATTCCCGCCTCACTGAAAGTTCCATCACACAGCACTGACTACAGTCTCCTTAGCATGGTGGCATAACTGGGTTTGGAAAAAAATAGTCAGAAACAGAAAGAAATTTGCCCATTTGGATATGTAATACACCTGGGAGCCACTATTTATCAACAAGGCAGGGATGGGTGAATCCTGTCCAGCAGCAAAAACGTTTCCTCATTTAGGCTCAATACATATGGGGACACCCTTTACAAAAGGAAATGGATTACTTCAAATGTGGACTTGACTCTAACGGCACTTCAAAATTGAAAATTCATATATAAAAATCTGTCATTGCCTTAACATTCCTGTCTTTCTAATCACACAAAATCAACTTATGAAAACCTAAGTTTCTACATGAACGCACACAGGAAATCTGAACAAAATCCTGCTTTTCATCGTGTAGTCACAGGCCTCCACACAGCCCCGGAATTATTTAAGTCAGCACAGAAAATGGAGAACACTGGCCACGCCCCACCCAGCAAAGCCCCTGAGAAGGCGAGTGCGGGGGCAGAGCGCAGCACAGCCAGGCGTCCCGAGCACCCCCTCAGCAGCCGCGACCCTCACGTGGTGGATGAAGTCCATGAGGAGAGAGTGGGCTTTCATCTTGTCCTCCAGCTGGTGAAGAATAATCAGCGACGTGTTGCTGAACCTGGGGGATTCTATGAAAGCACAGCAATGAAACGTGAACACTAACACATTCATTCTACAATAATCACTACTACTAAAATGAAAAGTTAAGAAAACCTACACAAAACGACCAACCTTTTAATAAAATTATCCATAACATTACACAGGAACTTAAAGTTTAGAGGAAAATTTGGGGGTTTTGATACAATTTACACTATATTTACTCAAAACGCACAATGTGTTGGGTTAACCATTTACATCATTTAAGCTCGACAGCTCCAAAGAAAGAGCATGAGCAAGGAGGGGCACTGATGTTCTCTTCCCACAGCTGCCGCTTGGCAAACACATCCCTCAAACACACAGGGGACGTGTTTGAGCCCGCGCCTGGCACACGGGTACCCCCCTCACTGCTGGGGTGGAAGGGCAGGTAAGAGGGCAGTTGACTGGGCGGCAGGAGGACATGACATGCCCACGTCTGTGTGCTGAGACCGGCTCACTGTCACTTTAGCAGAATGTATAATTTCTATTAGCCAAATACACTGACTGTGCCAAAATTATAACTCAATTTGGGGCAAGTAGGAGCCAAATGCCTACCCTTGCCACCCATCTCCTGCTAGAAATAAAAGCCGAGAAAGCTGAGCAGGGCTAGCCTGCCTCCAACAGCACAAGTAGGATTCGCTCCAATGTCCCCTCAGTTTTCATCTAGATCTGCTCTGAGCACTTTTCAGAATCTCATCTACAGAATGTTACAACCCTTTAAAAAATACTGAATTAATACTAAATTGTTTGAGAAACTAAAAAGCATGCTTTGAGAGATGCTTTTGATAAAGAACCAGAATATTCTTCTCAAAACAGGTCATTCCACAATATTAAAATGAAGATGTTCTTACCCTCGAGGACAGATTCAGCCCACCGTGGATCAGAAGCTGGGTAGTCGTCCACCAGGTCTAAACTCAGCTGGGTAACAGTCCTGTCTAGCTCAGAATCAGAATCCAAATCAGCCTGAGAGGAAAATAGCTCATCCACCATCATCTGAGCACGAACAAAATCTTTTCTGAAATAAAATTGGAAAACCCAAGAATTAAGGGAGGCTAAACGTTCTCAAAACTCACCAAGAAAAAGTTGTTAATGCCCCATTTATAGAGTTTAGCCCAAAGTTACTTTTTTTTTTTCCTTTTTGTCTTTTTTCGTGTCCAGCAACGGATCGCAACCCTCAGTGTCGCGCCCGGACCGGGACCGGCAACGGGATCGCAACCCTCGGTGCTGCGCCCGCACCTCGCTCAGCCAGTGAGCGGGAACCGGTCTGTATGTGGGATCCGAACCCTCGGCGGGAGCGCTGCCGTGCTCCCAAGTGGCGCACTGTAGCAGTGCGCCACCAGGCCGCCCCCCCAAAGTTACTTTTAATAAAATTTATTTTCGATTAAATAAAGGGAGAACACTATTATGCATTCATTAATTCCGCAAAAATATACTGATTACTTAAAGTGAGCTAGGCCCTGGACACAGAATGATAAATAAGTTCCGGACTTCACAGAGTGTGCAGTGTTGTGAGGACTCAGCCAATTAAACCAGCAAAGACACATGCAGTGTGACTAGCACCACCGCAGGGAAGATCAGAGGGCCCAGAGCAACAGAAGGGACACCAGGCCCACCAGAGGGGCAAGGAAAACTTCCCGACGTGCACAGAAGAGGTCGAGCAAGGGTGGGTGGGGACAGTCTGGGGAGGGGCACACAGTGGCACACAGCGCATACGTCCACACCTGCCGGCAGGTGAGCTTGTGTCTCAGCAGAGAACTGAAGCCATAGGAGACCAAGATCACCCGGGGGGGAGAGAATTTAGAACAAAGGTTCCAGGGAAACCAATTAAAGGACAGGTGCGCCCATAAACAGCAGCCCATACTTCTAAACTGGTCAGAGAGATTAGAGGACAACCAGGGTCTCGATGAACCCAAGCAGGGATGAAGCATGGCTCACGTCAAGAAATGAGTCATATTCACAAGGGGCGAGTCACAAAATCAGAGCCCATGAAGTCTTGTAACCACAATATGGAGTCTGAAGATAATCCAGATGGCAACAGAAAGGCACTGAGAAGGAAGTGTCATGACCTGTTCTATTTCCTCAGAGATCATTCCACAACACGGAGAGTGGATTGGATGGTGGATCAGACAGGAAGGAGGCAAATCTAGTCAGGAGGTCACTGCAAGGAAGCTGGGCAACTGGCTCGGCCTGAGGTACCAGGATGACCCCCCGATTCTGCTCTGAGCAACTGAACAGGTAGCAGTGCTCAAAACGTGACGGGGCACAGAAGGAAGACGAAGCTTCGAGAAGACAAGCTCCATTTTGGACATGCTGTAACTGAGGTGCCCGTGAAATATGCAACTGCCCTGGGACATCCTGTGCTCGTGTATCTTTATACCTGTGTCTCTTTATCTGATGAAGCCGGGGGAGGGAGGCAGACCACGCAGGGAGCACGGAGAGGTAGTGCAGCTGTAAAGAGCAGCAAACAGAGAGGGGGCATCTCAAAGGGAACACAAAGTCAAAGACTGGTCTTTCTAGGAGTGCAGATTAAGTACGGTTAACTGCCGCCAAGGAAGGGCCAGCACAGGAAAGGTCAGATGGAGGAAGGACAGCCCAAGGAGGTAAGCAGAGTGGCATTCCAAACAAAGGATGCTCTTCCAGCAGGAAGGGGAGGACACCTCCCTACTCACTGGCAGAAAAAGCAGAAAAGCAGCAGGGATGCAGGCAGGCCTACGGGCAGTGTGTTCACGGAGTTCCCACCTAATGGCTGCCATGACCTCCACCATCCACTAAGTGAGAGAGGAGGGAGAGAAACGGGGAGCTGGAGATTAGCGAAGGGCAGAAGCGGTGTTGGTAAAAAAGAAGACAGAGCTGTCCAAAGAAATGCACGAAAACTGCGAGGAAGTGTGACAGGCGGGAGGCTGGAGACTAGGCTCACCACAGGGTATGGGAACACAGAGGTGAGCATGCCAAGGTATATCAGCAACTTCAGAGTAAGTTTCCTAAAACTCTCATGAACAAAGCATTTTATATTCGTTATGTTTTAAATTAGGAAAAACAAAAACCAAAGCAATAAAAAAATTAATTTCAAAGAAATTATGCTACGAAAACAGTAATATTACCTTAGCAACAAACTAAGTGTTACCTCCAATTTTGACCCCAGGGGGCGGATGGTGATGACTGAAGATAAGTCTGGTTGTCTCAAGTTGGGAGAAAGGGTCCGATTGTCTAGTGGGAAGAGGCCAGAGATGCTGCTAAGCAGCCTACAATTCACAGGACAGCCCCCACAGCAAAAAATCACCTGGGCTCAAGTGTCAATACTGACGGATTTAGAACTCCTGCTTGAAAGGCATCCCAGTTCTATCTGTGAAGAGTCTACTTCTGCAGGACTACTGCCTGACATGCACCCAGAACCAGCCACTTGTCAGGCCCACTGCCCCTTACTCATTGGAGCAGAACGAGTCTAGCACAGCCATGCTAGAGGCTCAATGACACTGCTCTTGCAGCTACCACACTCTCAGCATTTAGGGCCGGGGGTCCTTCTCATATCTAGTAATCTCCCCACTAAACATTTAAAATGACTGCACTGGGTTGAACAGTGTGCCCACAAACTCATGTCCACCCAAAGCCTCAGAATGCGACCTTACTTGGATATTTTCGCAGATATAATTGTTAAATCAAGACAAGTGTTAGGGTGGGCCCTAAATCCAATGACAGGTGTCCTTATAAGAAGGCCATGTGAGGACCACTACATGGAGGGGCCGTGTGATGCACCCACAAGCCAAGGACAGGCAGGGGAGGCTGCAGCCCCCAGAAGCCAGGAGAGGAGGGGCCGACTCTGCCTCAGAGGCTTCTGAAGGAGCACGGCCCTGCTGATGCCTTGATTCCAGCCTCCGGAACTGAGAGAGAGAACAGATTCTAACTACAGTGATTTGTTAAGGCAGCCGTGGGACATTAACATATAGTGACTGCAGTGACTTGCTGTGTTATCATTTACGTCCTGAGATGCTACAACTCCCACAGAATTGTGACTGCAGGATAAATGTGTGCAAGATGAATCGCAGTATTTTAACTCAAATCTTTGCAGTAAGATTGAACCATGTAACAGAAGACGATGAAAAGAATACTGTTTAAAACAAAAACCAAACCTGTCTGGTGGTGCCCCCTTCTGGACAAGAGAGCAGGCTCCGCAGGGCAGGGTAAGGCACAGAGTCTTAAGACCATGAAGCACTTCAGAAACCATGCACTGCCTTCTGCGGGAGTGAGCCTCCACGTGTCACATGTGCCATGCACACGCATAGACTCTTGTGTGAGAGTGAGCCTCCATGTGTCAGATGCCACTAGATGGGATTATGGAATCATAGCTGAGAACTAGAACTCTGCTACTTTTTTAAAACAAAGATCTGACAGAAAAACTAATGACCTTCCTCCATTACAACTTCACCCCACTCAACACTTTGAAAAGGAAGAAAGGGAATGCCAGAAACATTAAGCAATCTGACCAAAGTCTCTCTCACACAGCTAATTAGGGGCACAGCAAGAGCTGGATCACAATCTTCCTGCATGTTTATTCAAATATGAATTCCCTATGCCTTTTAAGGAAGGTACCAGCAATGTACCATATCCTACGCAGACCTTATCGTATGCAGGTACCACATCACACGCAGAATCCAAGTCCAGAGTAAACTGACATCTGAACTTGCCTTAAATCAGAAGAGTACCAGATCTGCATGCGTGACACAGTGCACACAAGCACCCCCTCCCCAGGTGCACACCAGCCTGGGTGCCCTATGCCATGGCTCACCCTGTGACTTGCTCTGGCTGGCAGGACTAGCAGCACCACCCGAACAGAGACTGAAGAGGCTTGCTCTCCTGCCACTTCTGGAGCCCTGTGACGTGTGCACAAGCCCGGGGTGGCCTGCAAGACGATGAGAGGCCACATGGAACAGAGAGAGTTGGCTGGCCAAGGGCGCAGAATCATAAGCTGCATTAAATAAGCCACCAGGTTGATGGTGATTTTGTATGCAGCAAAACCAGTAAGAGGCCAGGTCTAACTCTAATACACCATTGATGGAACTTCGTATGGAATACACCTGCATTTTAGCAGTATACATAAAAGACCCTTGCAAGCTGTCTTCACGATCACATTCCTAGTGGTACACTGTTTTCCACTAAGTGCAGAGCGTATGTTAGATCACATTTTTTTTCCTAACCTAGCTGGCTGGAACCCCCCTGAGGCTACCAAGTTCAGAACAGCAATTTGTTAAATTGCAAAAGCTCAGAAAAACATTCTTTTCTTGATGGCATCATTCCTTCAACTTGCTCCCACCAGTCAATGAGTGAGCAGCGTATGTCGGTAAAACATGTCATCAGACATAATTTAAAACCATGCTGTACCTGCAGTATTGCAGAAAAGCAGCCTTGAACAGCTTGGTTTTATCCTCCTGTGCTATGGTTTCACTCTTTGTAGTGGTCTCAAAAAACATACTCTGCAAAATAACAAACTGTAGTTTAGAGGGGAAGGTATCTAAATATTTTTAATTATTAGATTAAAAACTGGGCCTACCCTATGACAGCAACACACACACTCAAGCTGTTCGCCGTACTGTCCATGAATACTATCATTTACGTACTTATTGAAACACCATAAACAGCACCAAATGATCAACCAAAGTCCTACAGAAAAGGCACTGATAATTCAGAAGTTACATTGTGAATAAAATTATTTGAAGATTTCATCACAAACCAACAAAATCTTTTTATAGGTTTGCTCTTACACAACTCAACATGATGTATATACTACACTAAGCATCATGGTTGGTTAAAAGTTTATTTTTAAGGATTCAGAAAAATTTAAAAGAAATGAAATACTGTAAAATAGCATCAGAATATGTAACAATATTACAATAACCAAATGATTATAAAAATCAAAATAAAAAAATTGTTACTTTCTGTTAAAACTGCCAAATCACTTTAATTTTGAGCTATAGAAGTAGTCTTATATATTGCATATACTATTCAAATGGAAATTACCCCAAACAATAGAATTTTTAGTCTCCTGTAAAAGAATGACAAAAACCTTATGAATAGGTTTCAAGATGACAGAAAAAAAATTGATGGTTTTTACCCAACTATCCCTCTCCAAAATCATCCCAGAACAACAAGAAGAAACAGAAACATAAGCTCCATGGAAACATCTGTGACTCTAACTAAGACACAGGAAAACGGAAACCAGAAGGAACGGCTGACAGCAGAGCTGAGAGGGGACGAGGACAGTGGAAGAGGAAAGTTCCAGGAGGACTTGAGACTGGCTATGGGAAAAGCTACTGAGAGGCATTTTACAGAGCTGCTGGGGGGTTAGGGTTAGGAAAATTATGTCAGATATTAAAGGAAAAGCAAGAAAATATAACATGAGGTCATTATGCACTCTAAGAATCAAAAAAAGCTGTACAATCTATAAAATGTAGTCAGTACATTACTTGGCTCAGTAAACCATAAATAATATTCAGTCATTATGATAGAAAAAATTTATACTGAAATAATAAAGGCAGAAAAGGGAGTAGAAGTTACCCCAAAACCTCATTTTCTATAATAGGAAATGAAATCTGGAGACAGTAATACATGCACATTACTTAGAATGATGGAGAATATACCAGAAGAAACAGCTGAAAGACTTGACAGCAGGTACTTATGGGAAAGAGCACAAGGGATAAGGTAGGTGAGAGACCTAACGTTTCCATCGTCTTTCAAAACTGACATCTAAAAACATTTGTGTGAGACACTCTGATGAAAATCAAATAAAAAACATTATGGAACCACGTTACGTCATTGTTTGGTCCCGCGACTGAAGCCAAGGAGTCTTCAAGGTCTTCTACTAATGTGGACACGTTTTCCCTTGAAGTAATAGACACCAGTCCACTGTTCCTAGAAAAAATGATAGGAATACCGCCACAGGAACCAGCGCCTAAAACACTGTCTCCTAAAAGGAAGGAATGTGCACAGTCAAATATACATAACAACAAAAAGAAACTTTCTAAAATCTACCACAAGCAGAAAATCATTTGACAATATATTAAGAACATATTTTTTCCCTTTACAATATTATCCGTACTTTGAAATTGGCTTTTAATCCCAGAATCAAATGTCAAGAACCTATTGCTGTTTGAAGAAGCAGGCTCTGTGTCCTTCAGCTTTAAGGACAATAAAAACCAACCTTGCAAAACAGCAGTGAGTACAGTGAGCCAAAAAAGAGAATTATTCATTCTGCAACACTCTTACTAACTAGGAATAGGCAATCACTGCACTGCTTTTAGTGTCAGTTCCTTTCTTCTTGGCCTTTTCTCCTGGGACATATGTTACTATTTTTTGCCTGTAAATATAGCAGTTTGGGAATTCCAGCACCTTTTGGTTTTTCAGTAGGGTTACGACTTCAGCTGCTCTAGGTGTGGTGCTAAATGTCTCAGTCACACTTGGAGGCAGCATGCTTGAAGCAACATTCATGAAAAGAGAATGAATACTACTCAGGATGACTCATGCTTAACTGCTACTATACCTTGTGAATTGAAGACAATTTTCTCCTGCGGAAGAGAAAATTTCCCAGTTCCTGTGGAGCACACATAGACAGCATTTTCGGTGTACAGATAGGCAGTTTGGCTTGAAAAGTTTGGGACCATTAATCGACACATAATCAGGTCTTCAGACTGAAAGTTAAGTTTAAGATTATAGTTAATGAGAATTGAAACAAAATTATCTATCTGACTTTATAATTCATTTTGTAGATTACCTCATAAAAATGACAAAACGATAATTCACTGATTCTCCTGCCTAAACACCACCCATGAAATGATTTATAGAATATAACAGAATAAATTCATAAACATCAATTAGATAAATCATTTGTCGAGTTGCAAAGAATCACCAAATTGTCAAAACACCAAAATAAACTTGTATAAAAAGAAAAATTTGGGGCCGGCCCGGTGGCGCACTGGAGAGTGCGCCGCTTGGGAGTGCGGTGGCGCTCCCGCCGAGGGTTCGGATCCCATGTGGAGACCGGTTCCCGCTCACTGGCTGAGCTGGGTGCAGCACTGAGGGTTGCAATCCCGTTGCCGGTCCCCAGTACGGGTGTGACACCGAGGGTTGCGATCCCGTTACCGGTCAGTAAAAAAGACAAAAAGGGGGAAAAAAAAAAAGAAAAATTTTGAAGAGTTCCACTAAAGATGGCAGAATAGACGGTCCCCAGTGTCACTCTCTCCCACAAATCAACCAATTTACAGCTATAAAAATGTAACATCAGCCAAGCTGGGGCTGCTGGAGCTCAGGGAATGAGGAGGAGAGACCTACGCAGTGCATGAAGGTGGGAGAAGCCACGATGAGAGAAAGAAAAAACGGCTTGGAGTATTTCGAGCCATGGCCACTTTAAGGCTGGAGCTGCTGAGCACATGGAGCAGGAGGGAGCAGGAGCCAGCAGGAGCCAGCAGAAGCCGCAGCTGTGCCCTTTGGATGGAGTTGCCTGGTGGCAGTAGGGAAGAGGGCCTTGGTGGCCCCCAGGACAGCAAGACCACTAATACAGTTCCCATGGACCCACACAGGAGCAAGGAACCAGAATAGCTGAAAAAGGGGAGTCATTCAGAGGCCAGTGAGTCATCGCAAGGGACAAGCACAGGGCCCATCCCATGGGAAGTCTTTGGAGCACAGACGGTGGGGGAGACAGGCCCACCAGAAGAACACTGGGGCACAGCAAGGACAGCCAATCTGCCCCCCAATCAGTGCAGGACCACTCAGAGGAGACTGGTCTGGAATGCAGAATTGCATAGGGTGCAGTTTGATAAAAAAATTCAGGCCCGGATCAGAGTTTCTACACAACCCAGGTGCACCAGGTCTCTGGAGAGCTGGAAGTACCTATAAGGTCAACCATTAAACCCTGAGCTGCACAAAAAGCCTTCCCAAAGGGAAACAGAGGCAAGGCAGCAATTTAGCTCAATAACACAGCTCAAGTACTGGTTCCCACATTTTAGAAATGAGCAAAGGACAAAAAATTAGTTCTGGCCCAGGCACACCACCAGTGCCTCAGGGCCCGCCTGGGGACCCGAGGGATGAAGCTGGGGACTGGGCCCCCCTCCCACAACCAGGCACACGGCACCAGAGCCTCAGAGCATTCCCGGGGACCTGAGGGATGGAGCCGAGGACCGGACTGCCTTCCCACAACCAGTCACAACCTCAGGGCCTGCCAGGGGACCCAAGGGATGGAGCCGGGGACCGGACTGCCCTCCCACAACCAGTCACAACCTCGGAGCCTGCCAGGGGACCCAAGAGAGGGAGCCGGGGACCGGACTTCCCTCCCATAACCAGTCACAACCTTGGGGCCTGCCAGAGGACCCAAGGGATGGAGCCGGGGACTGGACCATCCCACAACCAGGCAACTGCCAGCACCAGGGAGCATGCCAAAAACATCACATCCATGTGGGTGGCCCACCACAGCCACCACAATAATCATGGCTGCCATGAAAGCGACTAGATGCCACAACCACCACAAAGAATTTGACACTGCCATGGTTAGAAAAAACTCAATGTATAATTGCCACTTTGTAACTTAACTCACAGACATAAATCTTACCTGAAAAGGTGGACTATACTGAGTGACTTCTACAGTAATTGCATCTGACATCTGGTGGCCATTATCTTCCACAGTTATCAGAGAGTAATAGACGAGACATGGATTGTCTGCCGGGTGCCATGCTGCTGCCAAAATCAGGAGCCCATCACTAATCAATGAAAAAGAAGAAATCCACCGTCTTCAGAAAACACCTTGGCAGTTTCTTCTAATATTAAACTTATACTTACCACATAACCTAGCAATCCAACTCCTACTTATGCAAGAGAAAAAAAAATTTATGTTTACACACAAACTTGTATACAAATGTTTATAGTGTTTTTATTCAGGATTGCGCCAAACTAGAAACAACCCAGTGTCTTTCAACTGCTGAATAAGCAAACCTTGGTGTGTCCACACAGTGGAATACTACCCAGCAGTAAAAAGGAAGAAATTATTGAATGAATTTCAAATGCATTGTGACAGAAAGTTGAAAGGCTTCACACTGTACAATTCCATCTCTACAGTGTTCTGAAAAAGGCATAGACAAAGGGATGATACGCAGATCAATGGTTTCCAGGGACTGGGAGCAGAGGGAGGGTGACTGCAAAAGGTACAAGGCAGTTTCGTTCTTGATCGTGGATGTGGTTATTACTGTACGCATCTGCCAAAACTTGTAGAATTGCTGCAGGAATGCTGGTCAGAACTCACTCCACCCTTGTAGCCTTCAGAACTCTGGCTTCAAAAGTTACAATCCCCCCGGGGCCAGCCCGGTGGCGCACTGCTACAGTGCGCCACTTGGGAGCGCGGTGGTGCTCCCGCCGAGGGTTCGGATCCCACATACAGACCAGCTGCTCACTGGCTGAGCGAGGTGCGGGCGCAACACCGAGGGTTGCGATCCCGTTGCCGGTCTCAGTCCGGTACGGGCGCGACACTGAGGGTTGCGATCCGTTGCCGGTCACAAAAAAAGACAAAAAGGAAAAAAAAAAAGTTACAATCCCCCCACCACACACAGGTTGCTTAGCAACTAAGGAAGGCAAGGAACAGAATGCTATGCTTGTGTAGGGTAAGTAGAGTGATGCCGGCAACCCTAAGGATAAGCAACAGGAGGCTACGAGGCACCTGGGAATCTTCCACTTCCACAGCCTCTCTCCTTGGCACAGCTCCACTTTTGTCCCTAAGTCCCTCAGAAGCTTCAACTCTGCCCCCCAGGACTGCAGAGAAAACAGCCACACAGCATCCAAATCAATAGTCTGCCTGATCCATTCCCTGTAAGTAACTCACCCATTCTTCATCATCATCATCACCATCATCGTCATCTCCTTGTTAACCACGTCAAGTTGCCTGCTTCATTCTTTGGTCTCAGGATACCTTCTCAGTCTGGTGGGCATTCTACTGTCAGCTCACACTCAGACATACACTGAAGAGGGTGAATTTTTATATATATGTAACCCTCAGGCCAAACTGAGCCCAGGCCAGCTTTTGTACAAAAAGTTTTGTTGGAAGGTAACCATGCTTCAAGCTACCACGGGTGGAACAGGGTAGCTGTAATACAGACTACATGGTCCCTAAACCTAAAATAGTTACTTCTGGGGTCTTTACAGAAAATGTTTGCTAACCCTGATCTAATCAGTTATTTAATGTTTACTTGCCGCTGTCCAGAGAAAAAAACATTTTATTTTTAATTTTAATCGTCAGTTATAGAAATTTCAAGCTGCTGTATATGTTGAAAACAAACCTTTCTGCAACTTAAAGCTTACCGGTGCTTAAAGTCTATTAGAGTTGTTGCCCCCAACAAAGAATTAAATGATCTCCAATTTCATTACTTCCAAAACACCAGTCGCATTATCACCAGCTTTCATTCAAGTCTCAGAAATATTAACTAGCGGCACATGCCCTCTACTGACAACTGAAATAAGCAGCCAGGCAACCGACTCAATCTCGTCACCTTCATGCTCTTCCCCAAGCTCCTAACCCTTACCACTGTTCACAGGCACACGGCCAATTCGTGACATGCTGGCAATGTCCTAAAGAGCTGTAGTGACACACGAGAATATTTTGCATACGGGCTTGAGTGAGGTCTCAGAGCATGCAGTCCTGAGAGTCCCCTCTCTATACTGGGCAGGGCGTTATAGTTGGTTATACCTACGGTGAGGCTTGACATCAAAGTCATCCTAACAAGCATATCACTAGGCTACCAAACACTGAGACTCCTTACAAAGTAGTGCTGGGACCAGTTTTATTTGACACCTTTTTAAGAAAAATCTTCACATTTGAAAAAACATGAAGCTATTCGAGGTAGCAAGGATGAGAGGACGATAATCAGAATTTTGCAAATCAGTAAAAATTTGATAAGTAATAAATTAAAGATATACAAAAATAAAAACTTTACATCTCCGATGAAGATATCTGAGCCTTGTATTAGTAACAATCTAGTAAAAGAACTTATGAGCCTGTTCACTGGTAAAACCAGCCTAAATTATAGCTCTGGAGAAAATGGAGAACAGAACAATGTGCACCGATGACTATGAGAAGAGAAAAACTACCATTAAGCAAAAGAAACCCATCCACCTGGGAAACCCTGCACAGCTCTGACCACTAGAGCCCCAGGACACAAGAGAGCCACAGCTGGGTCGTCCATGGTAAGGGTTGGGGAGGGCTGGAGGAGAGTGAGTGTGGTGACTCGGGCGCTCAGGGTCTAGCAGGCATGGCAGCCCTAGGGGGCTGGGGCGGGCAGCAGAGTGACCCCAGTCACTTTTCTTGTCTCCACTCTCAACCCATGTCCCCAGTTCTGAAAACATTGCGTGAAAATGTCTGCATTACATGCTCAAAGCATACTACATCCTGGCAGCGGTCCTAAACTTCTAAAAGTCTGGTAAAGACCAACGGAAATGCGTAAACAGTATTTACTCAAAAAGCTACTTAGAGAAATTAAATAAATACTATTACTTTTAGAACCTGCATAGCTTTTATAAGGTTTTCAGAGACTGTAAGTAAAGCAGCAGCCTACTAACAGTCTCAACAGCCCGAGAGAGAGAGATTACAGTGCTACAATGACAGCAGCGTCCCTCCGAGGAGCAAGGAGAATTCACTCTATTAACCAGCACACGTAATAAGAACACAGTAAAAATCACTCCAAAACACATGAAAATGGTCTTTAACTTCTGATAAGTCGTGTTTTAAAGGATAACTAGTCATACATTTGGACTCATTACGAGCTTTCCTGTAGAAGCCATGTTACAAAAGTTTTAAGTTCTGTATGACCTTTATGTTAAAGTTAAATAGTAGCATGGGATACTTAGTTTTATCAGACTAAGCTGGGATCTTAGGCACCACCTACAGCACTGTTTCTAAGAAGAAATTTACTCTGAGCATAAACCATGACTGAGTTCTTACTTATTCTCCCAAGACAGAGCCTTACCCTGTCCTTTCCTTACTCAGCACAGCCACAAATGCAGGCCTACTACAGCTCCTTAAGCAACAGAGAGAGGATGGGAGACGTGTGCCTGACAGCTCTGTGAGCGGAGAAAGATCCTAGAACAGGGCACCCACAGCAGCGAGGAGAGACAGGTCTCAGGCACCTCTTGGCAGGAGGAAGAGATGCTCCAGCTATGACAACAGAAAAGCTACATCTCTAACTAATGGACAACTACGGTAACCACTGAAGGCCGAGAAATGCCTTAACTTACCAAACAAGCTAGCATCACTAGATAAAAGACAGCAAAAGCCCTTATGAGAAGACCAGCACCAGGAAAACAAACGAGATTGCTCGTCACTCTATAATAAACATCAGCCTATTTCTCAGAACTATAATCTGTATCTTCATGACAAGTTAATCACTTACCAGCTTTGCTTCAAGTCCAGATATCGAATGTTGACTCCTTCTTTAACAGATTCATAGTTACTCTCAGAACCCTAGAGAAAAATGTCAACAACATCAACTCCCGGAGTGTAGGAATCATTTCTTTCCACCTTTACATCCCCAGCACCTGGTAACATGCCTTGCCTGCATCAGCCTGAACAACTGCTGAATGAGTAAGGGACACTTTTAGAAATTACTAGGCAGCACACCTGTGACTTCCAACATCCTAGAGACTGATGACCCACTTCTGCTTATCTGATGGTTACACACTACATTGTGTGTTACACCGAAATGTGCTCAAATGGATAGAACTAAAGGGACCAGCACTACCACACGACCACCACAGTGAGCTGCAGAGACGAGAGTCACCGTTCCTTACCCAAATGGCGTCAGTGATGTTCTCCTTCAGGGCTCTATTTATGTCCCAACTAAATGCTTGTTTTTCCGAAGAATCATCTAATTCCCATTTACTGATGTTTGAACTTGTCAGGCTATAGAAGCTCGCTCGCTCTATATCCCAGAGAACACTTGAAAGCTACAGGGAGAGGAGAGAGAAGTCAAGTTTACAGATTAAGTTTAATGTTAATAACCCTTTTCTCTGGAATTCAAGTTTCATGTATTTATAACCACTTATTCTTCATTCAGGATTCAAAGGAAGGAGTGATGCTGAAAAATACCTTGAGAGCCAGGCAGGATTTCACTGGCAGAAGTACAAAGGCAGAGGGCCCAGGAGGAGGGGAGCGGGGGTGAGAAGGTACAAGGTCTTCTGAGAGTAGGAAGCAGAAATGCTAAACTGGAACACAGATTGTAAATGGAAAGCAAAAATAAGGTTTCTCTAAACAACAGTGAAAAAGTAAGTCGCACAGCAGAGTCTTGAACGTGAGTTTGTAAACCCAATAAGCAAAGGAGATGTTATCAATGGCTTTTGAAGAGAGTTGTGTTCAAATGAATCTGGCAGGGCTGTGCGTAGTTAATTACACATGGGTGTGTGATTTCCCCTTTCCAGTAGATACTTGCTTATGAAGTGCAGATGTGTGCTTTTTTTTAGCGGGGCATATGTGATTATTTTGAGTTAAGACCCTAGCTGCTCCCATGTCTCCTGTCATCATGACTCTGGCCACTAACAGCGCAGGAAGGACCAACAGTGAGTACAGCGGACACGGACCAGGAGCTGAGGAGAAACATACATACCAGGAGAGGAGATTAGGGCCCAAGAGTGAAACAGAAAGATGGGGATGGAAATGAGGCTGGTCAAGGTCTACAGGACCTAGAAAATAAGTGATTTGCTACAGAAGGAGGGAGGCACAAGAAAATACAAAGTTTTGTACCCAGGTCACTGAAAAAGTGATGGCGCCCTTAACAGAAATAGACAAGTCAAGAGAGAAACAAAAAAAAGAGAGAAATGAATTTCATAGGTTAAGTATGTAGTCACCAGAGGAGAGGAAGAAATATGATAAATTTCTTTTTAGACACGTTAAGTCTTAGGTGCAAAGAACATTTAAAGAAGGTGACAATGGCCACCTGAAAGGAGGGAGTGAAACGGGAAAGAGCGCTGCTTTAAATGCAGATAGGTCTGGCTGACTCCCAGCTCTGCTCGCTCCGAGGCGCTTCCTCACCTGTACATTGGAGGGAAAGCCCTTTACCTTACAGGCAGCCATAACAGTTACACGAGGTAAGAAACGTCAGCAGCTGGCAGAGCGCAGATGCGCCATAAATGTTACTTCCCACCGTCCCCCTTCCCCATGCTGGAGCCTTGGGCAGATGTCCCGCCAACAGACCATACACAAGCCACCCACAGAGACAGCTGGAGGTGGGAGTGGAGACACACTTCTGATCAAGTCTAAAAAGTCAAGTTAATCCTTAAGAAATACATTTTAAATTTTACGTAAGTTTTAATTCAGAAAATGTACTTACAATCTGTCTGACTTAAGAATACTAACGTTACAGGGTATCATGTGATCATCAGCATAAAAACGATTCACTGAAAAAAATCAAGGTTTTATTTCGGGTGCACCATTGTTCATACGAAGGCAATACCAACTTCATGGGAAACTTCCAACTTACTGATTTCACTAAGAAATAAGCTTGTAAAACAGTTATTTGATAAACTTACTATGAGATCACTACAAGGAGACAAAATTCCAAAGAGAGAGGAAACCCTCCGACCAATTCCTGAGAGCACGCCTTGCCCCTGGGGCAGGACGTGCTGGTGAATCCTCCCTGAGCTCTCCGGTATCAACCGAATCAGTTGGCTTCCCGACGAGGACAAAATAAAACTTCCTCCCTGCGAACAAATGTTGTGAGATTGGTTCAGTTAAGCATCAAACACAAAGATAAAGAAAACTAACAAAAAATGCTCTGATACAGAGAAAAATCATCTGAATGTTAAGTCTAAAAGAACAAAACTGGGGCCGGCCCGGTGGCACACTGGAGAGTGCGCTGCTTGGGAGCGCGGCGGCGCTCCCGCCGAGGGTTCGGATCCCATGTGGAGACCGGTTCCCGCTCACTGGCTGAGCGTGGTGCGGGCACAACACTGAGGGTTGCGATCCCGTTGCCGGTCCCCGGTATGGGCGCGACACCAAGGTTTGCGATCCCGTTACCGGTCAGTAAAAAAGACAAAAATAAAATAAATAAATAAATAAATAAAAGAACAAAACTGGAACAATGCTATTTTATCAAAATAATTTACTTACAAATCCATTCACTTAATATTAGTAATTCTACAGAGAAAAACTTTTACAGCCAAAAAAGTTCATGTTTTTTAAAATTCTGATTTTTAAATTAAAGGTCTACCGTACTGCAGGTTCAACAAATCAAGTATCTCAAGTATCAGATTTTATTTCTTTGGTAAACCTTAGGGTGGACATTAGTATAGTGTCTAAGAGGTTTTAAGCCACTCTCATCAAATGTTTGTAAAAGAAAACAAACACCAGCAGCTACTATTTGACACTGACATTTTAGAGTCCTATGAGAAGGGCCCCCTTGTCTAACTGTTCCAATCCTAGATCCTTACATCCTTCTCTTGTCTCTTTGGGATCCCTCTCTGGCCTGTATGGTCTGTTCAAAATCCCACATATTTAGTCATTCAAATCTCACTTCCAAGCCAAATTGCAGCTTTCAATAAACATACAGGAATATCCATTGTGTACCTGCACTGCTGTTAGGAAACTGTAAGTCTTATCACCTCCCAAATCCACGAAAGCCTCTGTGTACATGTCCTCCCCAGCAAGACTTGGCCAATAGCGGATGGACCCCTCTCCGGTGGCAACCATGACCCCAAGAGCCTGGAAACAAGATCACAATGGTCAGCAGTCACAGCAAAGGAGGGCTCAAACACTGGGCATGTCATGACACTGATACAAAGAAACAGCACAATTTACTACTGAATTAACAAAAGTTAAAAATGAGTTGTGTGTGTGTGTGTGGGTGTGTGTGTGGGGGGGGGTGTGGGTGTGTGTGACTGGTAAGGGGATCACAACCCCTGGCTTGGTGTCGCCTGCACTGCGCTCAGCCAGTGAGCGCACCTGCCATCCCTATATAGGATCTGAACCTGCGGCGGGAGGGTCGCTGCGCTCCTAGCGCCGCACTCTCCTGAGTGAGCCACGGGGTCGGCCCCAAAATGAGTACTCTTTATTTTAAAACTGTATTTTTAAATTTTCATATAGTAAAACTGACCTTTCCTTTTGTTGTACAGTTCTATGGATTTTAACATGTATACAGATTACTGCAACTAATCATGATAAGGATACAGAACAGTTCCATTTCCCCCCAAAACTTCCTAGCACCATCTCTTTATAGACACACCCTTCTCCCATCCTAACCCCTGGCAACCACTGTTTCCATCATTAAGTTTATCCTCTTGAGCATGTCAAACAATGAGATCATACAGATTATGACCGCTGACATGAGCTTATCTCACTGTGCATGTCTCTGAGATTCATCCGGGTTGCTATACGTATCAATAGTCCATTTCTTTCTACTGCCAAGCAGTATGCCTCACATGGACGAACCAGTTTGATTATCCAGTCATTTGCTTAAGGACACTTGGGTTGTTTCCAGCTTTGGCTATCAGAAATAAAGCTGCTATGACATTTGCGTACTGCTTTTTGTGTGAACACAAGTTTTAATTTCTCTAGAGTGAACAGCCAGGAATGGAATTGTTAAGTCACCTGGTTAAATGGTTGTACCTTCTGCATGTCCACTGGCAGTGTATGAGAGTTCCAGACACTCCACATCCTGGCCTGCACTCAGCAGTGTATTTCTTATTTTAGCCATTCCAATGGGCATATAGTGGTTATTTCACTGCTGTCTTAATTTGCATTTCCCTAATGGCTACTGACAGTAAATATCTCTTCATGTGCTTATTTGCCATCTTTACATCCTCTTTGGCAAAGTGTCTGTTCGAGTCCTCTGCTCTGTTTTTAAACTGGACTGCTTGTTTTCTTATTGAGCTTTGAGAGTTTTTCTATAGTCTAGATACAAGACAATTTGTAAATCACATATTTGTTGGATATACGATTTTTCAAATATTTTCTCCCAGTCTGCAGCTGTTCTCTTTGGTTTCTTGTCTTTGGCAGAGCAAAATTTTTACTTTTGGTCTTATTTTAAATTTTAACTTTACCAACATTTTTTCTTTTACAGATCATGCTTTTGTTGATTTCCAAAAACTCTTTGCCTAACTTCAGGTCATGACAATTTTCTCCTATGTTCTCTTCTAAAAGCATTAAGAATTTTATGTTTTACATTTAGATCTATGATCCATTTTGAGTTAATCTTGGCATAAGGCATAAGGTCTAGGGAAATTCATTTTTTTTTTAATTACAATGACCATTGTTCCAACATCATTTACTGAAAAGACCATCCTTTCTCCATTGAATTACTTTTGCATCTTTGTCAAAGGTCAATGGCCACCTTTGCGTGGGTCTGTACGTATACTCTCTATTCTGCTCAATTGACTGGTGTGTCTTTTTCTTTGCCAATACCACAGTGTCTTGATTTCTGTAGCTTTAAAGTTATGTCTGGGCTGGCTGGTTAGCTCAGTTGGTTAGAGCATGGTGCTGATAACACCATCCAGGATCAATCCCTGCACCAGCCAGATGCCAAAAAATAAAATTAATAAAATAAAAAATAAAATTATGTCTCAAAATCAGGTTGGACGATTCCTTCAACTTTAGAATGTCCTTATTTTTAAAAGTTTATTTCAATAAGCTTTTGGGTTACCTACCTGAGTAGAATATGCTTCACCTGAGGTAGCAGAGTAAGAGAGAGCCACCAGGTCAGTGGTCCGATGGAGATTACTAGGTGGCAACTGCAGTTCTTTGCAGACAGATAACTGTGGAGCAAACCCAAACAGAAAATCTTTCACATCATATCCAAATTTTCGAATATGCACCTGACTTTTCTATTTTCCTTCTCTGCATATTTTAGAATCTGATTCATTGCTGAAAACACCATTCTACAATTATTCTTTCTTCTCACATTTCTTTTTGATTGGGCTTTCAGTAATTTTACAACGAAGTATCTTAAGGGATACAGAATCAGGAAAACTTAAGACTAAACCGGACCTTGAATATCATATAGTCCAATCTCTTCCAGGGCTAAAAGTTTATTGGTTAAGAGAAGTGCTTAGCCTTCCTATGGAACCTTCCCAGTCTAGTCTTGATTTATTTACTTGACATTTAAAATTAGCAATGACCACAGAGTAATTATACTGAGTTGCCTGGAAAATATTTCTTAGATACTCAGCCAAATATCAGAATCCTTCTGCTACTCACTTCATCCGCCAGGACTTCTCCCTCATGACTGGTCCTAACTACAAATATCAGCACAGGGGCTTTATGTCTATAAGAGTTTAGGTAAGCAGGAGCCCTGAGTTCCAATGGTCGGTAATGAGAGGTGCAAGAGAGTACGTCTGAGCTGTGACCGACAGGAAAGAGGCGGTTGCTGAGGATAAGTTTACTAGACAAACAAATGATAACCCCACTGTTGAAGGTGACAACTGAAAGTTAAATTAGCAATTGGTTTTGTTTTCCTAATTAAACATCATTCAGTAGATTAGGGCCCAAGAACAGAAACAGAAAGATGGGGATGGAAATGAGGCTGATCAAAGTCTACAGGACCTGGAAAATAACTGATTTGCTATAGAAGGTGGGAGGCATGAGAAAATACCAAGTTTTGTACCCTGAAAAAAGCAATGGTACCATTAACAGAAATAGACAAGTCAAAAGAGAAATGGAAAAAAGAGAGGGAGAAACAAATTTTATAGGCTAAGTGTGCGGTCACCAGGAGAGAGGAGGGAAATTCGTTAGCTTATGTAGATAGCATTTAGTCTTAAATTTCATTAGGCAGACTGATAGCGTTATATGTATTGAAAGTTTCAATGTTTCTAACTTTATTAAGCGTAAATAACATGAATCTTGTTTAAAAATTATTAAAGGGGTGGGCTGACTGGAAAGCTCCGTTGGTATGAAAGTGGTGCTGGTAACACCAAGGTCCAGGAGTCAATCCCTGTACCAGGCCCCGCCTCCAAAAAAAAGTTATTAAAGAGGAGAAACTTTTTTTCCCAGTACACAAATGTATATGCTTGCTCAGTATTTCATATCACTATGGAAATGCAAATCCGTAATTCCTGAGTAGTTGAGATTACTGCTTGAGAACCAACTGGTATCCTCTGTGTCCTTCTAGCTTCTAAAGAGCCACTACCTTAGTAATAGGCGACAGAGTAATCTTCCAAATAATGAGCTTCTCTTTGCAGACCAAATATGCCCATCCACCTTCATCTATGTGAACAGTCAGCTGATCATCAACTAAAGAGAAAGACAAGGGATGCAATTATTCTCAAGGTATAAATATGAGAAAATGTTATGATTTCCTTATACTAAAATCTTCTTTATTACCACAGGCTTTACCAAAAAAAGTAACTATCACAGACAAAAAACATTAATTCACAACAAAAAATATTTTTAAATACCCAAGAATTATCAACATCCAAAACAAGAGATCTATCCAACTTTGGTAACCACTTTTAGAAAAATATCAAAAGGCAAGAAGTGTATTTGGGGCATTGGTTTAATACTCCTTAATTTCTCACTATAAACAGATATCTTACTTTCTATAAGAAATACTTAGTAATATTCACAATTTTATTGATAAAGCAACAAAAATAACAATCCCCTTCATTAACTCTATAAAACATTTCAATGAAAAATCATGTCCCTTTCAAAAGAACATGATTTTCAAATAAGAGCTCCTTAAAGGTACAAAAAATTTCATTATATGGAGACACAAAGGTTACATTCTCCATTAAGTGAAAAAACTAAATTAGTATACTGCTCTGTCTCAAATATTGGTGGTAAACCTCCAAGAACATGTCAACAGCCGGGGAAATGTAATTAATTTGAGCTTTGTGCTTTGCTTGAAGTCAGGGTGGTGGGCCAAATAAAAGGCATCAATAAAGTATAAGCTAAAATATCAAACCACACCTGTGCTAAGTGTGGGCTTTTTGCTGAACTGGAATATCTTCTCAGTAATTTTGTTTTTTCTGAAAGCACTACAGTAGCTCCAGATCCTTGGCGGGCTGGTGAGCCCCCAAGGGCCTGACGGAACACAGCCCTCTACCTGCCAGGGGAAGAGCGCTACACGTTCACACACTTTTGCAGTTCACATATTCTGATTTCTAGGGACTCACTCCTCTGAATTTCTAGATTTGAGCCTGTGTATTATTTGTTATTAACACAGTCTGGTGGCATGAACCAGAAAGGAATGGTTAAAAGATTTAAGTATAATTTAAACTGAAATTTTTAGAGAAAATAATATATATTTATATAAAAATAAATATATACATTTATAGACACATATAAATGTAAAAATACATTTATGTGCAAAGATACCTAAAAAACAGAACAATGTGTGATAGAGGTTAACAGTTCAGTTGTCTAAAAACAACCCCCTCCATCACCCAGGGCCTCATAGGCAAGATGTGCAAGTTCAAGCCAAGAAGCACCCCTCCTCTAGAATGGAGTCCTTCAAACGTTTTTGACTGTTACTCACAGTATGAATTACAGTTTATACCATGATGTATTCACATACAATTTAAATAAAACAAAATCACTTAACATTATGGGAGATGCACTCTGATATTTTGCATTCTATTCTATTTGGCAGATGGCAAGCACAGGGATCTGAACCCTTGACCTTGGTGTAACAAGGATGCGCTCTAACCATCCAAGCTAGCCAGCCAGCCCTACTTTTAAAGTTAATTTTTTGGCAGCTGGCCTGTATGAAGATTGGAGTCCTTGACCCTGGTGTTATAACACTGAGCTCAAACCAACTGAGCTAACCAGCCAGCCCACTTTTTTTTTTTTTTTAAATCCTGGTCATGAACCACTAAACTGATTTCAGTCACAACCTGCAGTCGAAAAACACTGTTCCAGAAAATCACAAACATCCAAACTGACCTTCATAAACATGACTCAGGCAGACACTGAGGACGCTCAGAACTTTGCTCTCCCCATCACCCACCCCGATCCTCAATGTTGCCGTCCTAAGCTTGTGTCACCTACACCTCCTAAACATGCACACTAACTCTCTGCTGACAGAGTCTTCTAAAGATATGCCACATTGGTAACACCAAAAATTTGTGCAAACAGCCTCTGGAATACTACACACGATCCAGAAATGCAGGTAGGACTTGATTTTGCTGCATTATTAAACCCAACAATGGGCCTGGCTGGTCAGCTCAATTGGTTAGAGTGTGGTGCTAATAACACTAAGGTCCAGGACTCAATCCCTATACCAGGCAGGTGCCAAAAAATAAAAAAATAAATAAAAACCACTGTAAACCCTAAACTTCATATACCTGATCAATTTTTGAAACTGTATTGAATTTTGCACATACAGTACTTAAAATCATTAAAGATTTAATTTGACTGTGTTAGAATGACCTCATTCTTCTCAAATTTATTACATATCTCAATTAGTGAAAAACTAGACAGTCTACCTGTTTCCCTCCACTTAGGTGAAGGTATACCAAAGAAAGCATAAATTTCAAGCTCCATGCCAGATCTAGACTAATAGAGGCAAATGGAAAGATGACCCCTACCTTCCGCCAACGTCAGGGCCTCCATGACTTTAACAGGGAGAGAAGATCCAAAGGTTTTCACCTCGTAGTTCATAGTCTCAGTTATGGAGTGGTGTGGGAATACCCGTGTAGGTGTTCCTCTGAAAAAAAGAGACCATATTACTTCACTGATAACTTAGAATTTTTCCATTTTCCTAATTATTACATATGTATATGTTCTTATAATAAAAAGATGTTTAATAAACAAGGAACACTGGCTCATGTATACTGTGTAACTAAATGCATTTTGCATGAAAAGAAAACCCGGACAGAATTCAGGAAAACTTGGCTTCAGACCTTTATGTTGTAGTAATTAGATGCATGCCTCTATCCACTTAAAACTCTTTATAACGCTGCTTCCTTAGCTGTGAAATAAGGTTGGACTAGTCCAAGTGTTTTTCAAACTGTGGGTCATTCTGAGGGTCTCAATCGATATTTTTGCAAGACAAAATGGAATATATCAGCGTTTATCATACATTGTGGCCAAAAATGTTTTGCAAACATTGGGTTAGATGATCTTTAAGCTCTCATCCAGCTCTAGAACTATATAAAAATTTACTTGTAAAATCAAGAAATTTAAAAGGGTCATGAGCACCTGCTGCTACATGGTCTTCAATATATTTCCTCCTTACCCTCTTTTTAACATTCAGAATAACAATGTAAAGTCACAGTATAAAAGTTTTTCATAGAAATAAGGAGATGCACATACAGAGTGGTTGAGGGCTTTGTTTCCTGACAGTGTACTATAACAAAGGTTTTTAGTTTAAGCGATCACCAGAAGACATTAAAAACAACACACACACATAAAGTACGGCTTTGTTCTCTGACTTTTCTAAAAAAAAAAAAAGAAAACACTGACAAAATCAGCACTTTGAAGAGCACTTTTCAACATGCAGAAAAGTCAATAACACGGTGCATTCTTTAAAAATCACTTCTCCTTTAAAGTATCAAAAAGTTTTACAGGCAAATTTTAACCATATTGTCAAGACCCAATATTTACTGCTTCCCTGCAGAGGAAAATTCATTTTTGACGGATGAACTATTCAGAACTAGGTGTTACTTTCTACTAAAGTTTTAAACTAGTTATGTACACAGGGGTGGGGGAGCATGATTTACCATGAGGTGGGCTGGTGCTCGTGAGGAAACCAGTACTCTTAGCTCTCTGCTGACAGAAAACCTCTTCTCTATAACTTAGCTAAGAAAAACAAAAAGTTTCTTAAAAGAAAATTTAAAAAGCATTAAAAAAAAACAGGAAATTCTATAGCTAAAAGCCTTCTAATGACCAATCAGCAGTGGTACCTGAGTCATTACATCCCCACCGTCACCTTACACCTGCGTCGTGGCGTTTCACAGACTCTGTGGCCTTCGTGAGTCAGGTTCAGGTCAGAGAGAGGATCACTGTCCTCTTCCAGACAGACGGACAGTCACCAGGGCTCCGCCCCAGACCAAGAGGGAGGCGGGTGGGCCCCGGTGAACCCGGTCCGCGCCGCACGTCTGCACACAGAAGCTCCGCGAGCACGCGTTTCCAACCCCGCGCCCGGCACCTCCCGCCGCCCGCGGCTCCTGCACGCCCACCGGCGGGCACCCCGCGGGGCGGGCACCTACCGCGAGCTCAGCGAGCTCCGCCAATCCATGCTTACACGTCCCTTGGAAAGTCTTTGCAAACTCTTTTGGCATAAGCGTACTGCAGTTTAAAGAACATTTCTTTAGCTCATTCTTCCACCATTTTAAAATATATCCTTCAAACTTGCATCCCATCATTGCACCATGTACATCAATCACCAAAAATGTGTCAGGCATTCTTCCAAGTATTGAAGGTACAGCAATCAATAAAAAAGACAAAATTGCTGCCTTCCACTCCGCTGGAGGAGACAGACAACAAACAGGCGGCGTGGAGCCTGGCCCGACTCCGGCCAGCGGGCCCCTTCGAGACCCGGGGACTGGGGTCCGCGGAGAAGAAACGGCCGGGAACATGACTGGAGAGCGCGGCGGCAGGAGCGCGGGCCCAGCCAGGTACAAGCGCGGCCGGCGCGCCCAGCTTGACCGCCGGGAGCGGGAAGGCGCGCGAGGATGACGTCAAACTGCGGGGCGGGGACGGGGCGCGCGGAGACCTCGTCAGATGACGCCAAGCTGAGGGCGTGGTCGAGGGCTGGCGGCGATGGCGTCAATGAGGCGCCAAGTCGTGGGACGCGTGCTCAGGGGCGCACGGCGATGGCATCAAACTGCGGGGCGTGGCCGGGGACGCGGGGAGATGGCGCCAAATGGCGCCAAGCTCAGGGCCTGGTCGGGTACGCGAGGAGATGACGTCATACCGGCGCCAGGCCGTGGGGCGTGGTCGGGGCGCGGAAGTGACGTCAAAGCGCGGCGCCGAGCCGCCGGGCGAGGTCGTTGGCAGTGGCCCTGGAGGGTTCGGCAGTGGCGGCGCGGTCACAGGCCCGCGGCGGTGTGAGCCTGCGCGCCGGCGGTTTGAGCGAACAGCCTCTTCGCCCCCGGGGACTCTTGGCTTCCGGGAAGCGGAAGCCGTGCCGCGGTCGAGCTGCGGGGAGGAAGACCGGCGGGCGGGCAGCGGCTTCGCCCTTCTGGCTTTGGTTCTTCTCTCGTTTTGTCATTTCCCGCGCGACTCTACGGTCTCCGCCGCGCTCCTGACGCTCCCGAGTGGGCCCTTCACCGGCTTCCCACTGTTCACAGCCGCATCCCGACTTGGTAACGCGAGCCGCTGCCCCAGCTCGCCTGCCTCGGCCCCGGCGGCCGCGCCCGCGTGTCCCTGCCGTGGCTCGTCCCCGCGCCGCCGTCGCCGCTCGGGGCCCAGCGCGGCGCACACAGTGACCTGCCGCTGCCCACAGGCTGTTCGCCCAGCTCTAAGTCTAAGCGCCCCCTGTTTACAATACTGTTACCCTTCATAAGTTTGTTTGCGTAACTGTCCTTCAAGTGGCTCCTTTTACATGTCTTGACAGCGCGGAGAGTGACTTTTGTCACCTCTGTGCACACCGTAACAGATGCACGGTAAGCTTTTATTATTCGTTGAAATAAGGGGATGCTGGCGTTTCCACACGTGGAGGCCACAGTGTGGTGTCAGTCTGTGCACATTGATGGCATCTGGGCAGTTCTTCCAAGGCTGTACAGGCATCCTGCTTTACTGCTCCCACGTGGGTTTATAACCAGGCTTTGCAGCTTGTCTGACAGTCGGATAGCCCTTAGAACCCAGTGCATTTCCTCCTCGCTTCGTGCTTACTTGAAAGGCTGAGAAATGGGAAACGGAGCACAGTCGTGTCTGAGAGGGGCTTGGTGGGATCAGTTTGGTTCTTCGGCTTTGTTGATCTGGTTAGTGGTTTTCTCACCGTCCAGTTATAAAAGCTTCAGGGCTGACCTGTGAGCTCAGGTGGTTGGAGTATGGTGCTGATAACACCAAGGTCCAGGTTTCCATCCCTGTACTGGCCAGCTACCAAAAAAGCCCCCAGAAACAAAACAGCAAGAGGAACCAATAAAACTCAACAGAAAGAAAATTTAGGATGGGCATGAACTGGCACTAGATCAAAGAATAGAAATGACCAAAAAACACATGAAAAGATCTTCAACTTCATTAGTAATTGAAGAAATGCAAATTAAATTACTCATCAGCACTGTCTGTCCATTGAATTATCAGAGATGTTTTTGAAAATGATAATCGCTCATGCAGAAAAGGCTGTGGGGAGCCAAGCACTGCTTCTATATACTTGTGGTGGGACTCTAAATTAGTAGATATTTTAACAGCACAGTTTCTATCAAAAAGCCTTGTAATTTGTATATGCTGTTTAAACTTGAAAATTTCCGTTTTAGAAACTTACACGAAAAAAAATCGTAACATGTTTACAATAGCAAAGAAAATAGAAAGTAACAAACAGCCAACCATAGATATATATCACATCCACCTTATGGAATACTATCTGGTTAAAAAGAATACATGTGAATGTGTGTAACAAATACTTAAAGATATAAGAAAATAGTCATTATTCAATTAAAGAAATGTGTGTAACAAATACTTAAAGATATAAGAAAATAGTCATTCAATTAAATTTTTAAAAAGCAGTTTGGTTAAAAAATAGTATGTGTGGGCTGGCCAGTTAGCTCAGTTAGAGCATGGTGTAACACCAAGGTCGAGGGTTGAGAGTAGAGAAATAGGTCAAAGGGTACAAAGTTGCTGATATGTAAGAGCATAAATCTAGAATCTAATGTACGACGTGAAGACTATTAACAATATTGTATCATATACTGAAAATGTGCTGAGTGGATTTTAGGCACTCTTACCACACACACACACACACACACACACACACACACACACACACACACACACAAGGTAACTATGAAAGGTGAGGGACAGAGTAATTTGCTTGACTATAGTAATCATTTCACTATGCTATGAATATCAAAACACCTTCTGTAGGGAAAGTAGAATAGTTTGGTCCAGGCCCTAGCCAATGTATCTTTTTAGTTTTGTTGCTATTTGTGTGTGTGAGAGAGAGAGTTTGGTGAAGCAGGCGGGGCAGGTGTCGGCATTGGGCATCCGCCTGGCACAGCCATGCTTTCCAAACCTAAGGCTTCCAAGGACCTTTGGCCAGTTACCTAGCTCATAGACCTGCGTGAAAGGGTCTGGTGACCCAGCCTGGCGTATGAAGTGTGACCCAGTCTGTGAATGGGCTTGAGGGGTCTAGGAACTCTAGACCCAGCCCTAGCTCAACAATTGGCCAGTTGGCAGGATTACCAGCAGGTCAAAGAGCCCGACAACTGGTGTGGTCATGTAGCTAGACAATTGGTATCATGAACAGGATCAAGAGCTAGACCGTTGGTGCTGTGAGCAGGATTGCAGACATTAGCACCGCCATGGCTCTGCACCTTGAATATATACAAAATGATAGTATGTGCAGTGATGGGGTTCAGGGCACACTGCCCCAAAATATGGCACCTTAGCATGTGAGAAAGCAGAAGCAGGAAGGTCACTCTCTGACCTTCTGCCCTTCTCCCCTGAACTAGGTCATAAAACCCTCATGCAAGAGGTGCCCTCCCTGTGCACAGAGGAAAGGAACATCCTTCTCTCAAAAGACAGGATATGCACAGGAATCTGAACAAGCAGGCCTTGCTCAGTTCCCCTACTCACCACTGTTAACTCACACGCATCCTGCCTATGCTCATTCCCTCATCTGTGAAATGGGGACAATAGGTATTTGTCTAGATTACAGTACTGTTGAAGTATCGAATGTGGTCACAGGTGCAAACACTCTGGAAACAAAAAAATGTTACCAGAACAGTGTTAACAACAACACCCCTGCATGATGTTCAGCTGTTTTCTTGTTACTAATTTTACCTGCCTTTCCTCTCCTAAACTAGAAGCTCCTTGAGGGCAGAAACTGTGTTAGTCATGTGTCACCAGCTCCACAGCACACTCCCTCATCCATGGTGGGGCAGGGGACACTAATTTACTGCATCGAGGCAATTGAACAGAATGTTTATAGCCAACAAGTGAGGACGTTAGCAATCTTTAGTAACAAGAAAGGAATGGCACTTTTCTGTATCTGTGATGTTAGGAAAAAACCTTATCCCTGAATCTCCACAGCCAAATTCTAGCAAGAAACAATGTAAAAAGTTTTACAAGAAGTGACAAACACAGATAAAGTTCACTATAAACTTTAATCTATGATGTAAAATGTTACCTAAAGACACAATTGAACATCTTGTGCTACAAAATAAAACATAATGATCAAATTCAATTTTGTAAATACTTCTATGGCACAAAGAGATTTCCCTCAGGTCCAACCTTCTAATTGTGTTTGGTTTGCTTTCTCAAAACTATGCATAATGGCAAACTGTATAAGGAGTATAGGGAAGGCTTATTAAAATAATTGTCACATATGAACTGTTTACTAATTCAAAGAACATTGAATTCGTTCATTCACGGAATCCATTTTATTCATTAATAAATTCTCTTATGTGGAATAAAATATAATCCCCCATGCTTTTCGTGAAATAGTGGTTTCTTCCAGTCTAATCAGGGAACTAATGAATACCTAGTGCACAGGAAACTTCCATTTTAATTACATCAACGTAATTGTTTCTTAGGTTCTGGCATCATCAACATAGAAAAGGCACTTTTTCTTCAGGAAACATCAAATTAACAGCACTGATACAAAATAAGACAAATCATTGGTGGTTAGCATTGCTTTAGGAATTTTGAGACATTCAGGGAAATAAAACTATAACCATAAATAAAGTAAAAAGTGTTATTAGTGTCTTTTTAGGAGAGTGACATTCTTAAGATTTCTAAACTTTCCTCAAATGTTTGTTTTATTTCAGTGGCTGGCTGGTACAGGGATCTGAACACTTGACCTTGGTGTTATCAGCACCATGCTCCACCATGTGAATTAACCAGCCAGCCCTCTCCAAATGTCTTAAGGCTGACAATCGCAGTTATATTCTTCAGATTCTAGCTTCACTAGTAAAATTTCAAAAGTATAAAAAACTAAAATCAATTTATCTTGGAATTATGTTTTTAACAAATAATTTTACAAAATCATGCTTTCAGACAACTTGAATATAAAATTCACTTTTATCTATCTTTCTTCATAAAATCTGGCAGTCCATGCCTCGCTGACCAAAAGAACTCACAGAAACAAATGCGTGAATAGAGAAAATAGAAGCTTTCCTGTTAGAAGCTTTCTTCTCCCCTTTTAAAATCCATCAGGCTTTCATGTGCCAAAAGGTTGACACTGCACACATTCAAACAGAGTCACATCCCACGGGAACACATGCTCCTAAACTCTCGCACCTTTGAAGACAAGGACACGGGCAGTACAGACACTCCCTTCTCTCCACCTGATGTTCGCTATTTTTGTATGTCACTCAGGTTCACTCCCTGAGATTATCAGGATAAAATAAAGGGTTAGATTTTCATACCTAGTAAAATGAGAACCCAAAGTAGGTGAAATACTACCAAGAGAATTACACAGTGATCGGTAAACTAGCCTAAAATAATTAGGCTTCTCAGTTATAATTCCCTTTTGAAAGTTGCCATTTAACAATAGCATCAATCCATAGCTGTAGGCCAAAGAAAATGAGGTCCAATGCTATATTCATCAAATATTCCAAGATCAAAGAAAGTACAAAACCTGAAAATAACTTCAGTGTCATAGACATTTAGAAAATTACAACTATTAAAACTCTGGATAAAAAGGTCTTGAAAACAGGCACATTTCAAAACAATATTTTACACGCTTTGGGAAAAAATAGGCATATTTCAAATAACTTGAAGTATAATCTACAGATTATGTATGGTCTCTAAGGTTTTTTCTGCAATGCTGTTTTGCTTTAAAGTCTCTCATATTCAGTTCACCAGTAATTGGTTCTCAGGCTGAAATAAAACTTTGTTTGTTCATTAGTTTTCTGTATATCCCATCTGGTTTTGAAAGCAGTTCTTCATGTTTCCCATATTCGGTGATTTTTCCTTGGTCAAGAACAGCAACCCTATTAGCATTCTTAATGGTGGACAGACGGTGGGCAATAATTAACACGGTTCTTCCTTCCATCAGTCGATCCAGAGCTTCTTGCACGAGGTGCTCATTTTCAGCATCCAAAGCACTGACACACGAGAAAGCAAAGACGTCAATGCCACACACGCCCTATGCTCATGTGCTTCCCGGTACACACACAGCAGCCCTTCACGGGCAGTGAATTTTACTGTGATCAAAATTTCAACTGCTTGGGCAAAAGACACTCTAGGAAAGAAGGTTGGGGCTGGCCAGTTATCTCACTGGTTAGGGCGTGGTGTTGATAACACCAAGGTCCAGGGTTTGATCCCTGCCCCGCCAGCCACCAGAAATAGAAAGAAAAAGCAAGAAAAGCAAGCTTGGGACGCCTTGATCACCATAAAACCACCGTGGTGTAAATGGGGAAGACTCTGCACAGGTGCTGGTGACAGGATCCGTAACAAGCGTGACTGAAGTGGAACTGGAGCCCTCCACCACGACTCAGTGCACCCACTCCCCACTGTCACTATTAATTCAGACTCCAGCACTTTAAGGTGTAAGGGCAAAAAAAGCATCTTCAGTTGTATCATTTAGAAGTACACGATAAATAGCTTTTGGTAAAGGAAAAATGTGGTTTGATACAATCACACATATTATTAGGATATCCTCACCTGGTTGCTTCATCTAGAAGAAGGATTTTGGGATTCTGAAGAAGGAAAAAATACAAAAAAAAAAAAATTAGAAAAAAACTCCTAGCAATAAAAAGGAATGAAATGGTGACGCATGCTACAATGTGGGTGAACTTTAGACACATCATGCTAAGCAAGCGGCTGGACACAGGGGACCACATATAGCGTTGACTTCATTTATGTGACATGTCCAGAATAGGCAAACCTATAGGGACAGGAAGAAGACTAGTGGTTGCTGGGGCTGGGGTCAATGGGGGAAATAATGGGAGGAACGGGGACTGCTAAAGGTAGAGGGCCTCTGGGGATGAGGAGTGTTCCAAAATTGATTATGGTGATGGATGCATAACTGAATACACGGAAAGCCACTGAACAGTACACTTTAAATGGTTAAATTACGTAGTAGGTGAAGTGTATCCCAATAAAGCTGCTACAAAAAGGAAAAACAAAACTCTTAAGTGTCTGAGACATGTACACAAACGGAAGAGTTCGAAGTGACTTGAAAACATCTACATAAAACAGAACAAATAAGAGTGAGCTGATGTATGTAACACATTCAATCCTGGTTTTGCCACAGGAAATGGAAACATACGTCCACACAAAAATGTGTGCACCACTCACTAACTATGCATTATGCACAGTGGCTCCAAGCTGGAAATGACCAAAATGCTTGTCAGTTGGTGAACGGGTAACAAACGGGCCTCCGTCACTCTCAGCAGTAAAAGGAGTGAAGTCCCGACACAGTTACACCTCGGGGCCTTGAAAGCAGTAAACTAAGTACAAGAAGCTACGTGCCAAAGACCGCATGTTGTCTGATCCCATTTATGTGAAATTTCCAGAAAAGCAAATCTGGACAGATGGAAAGCAGATTCGTGGCATCCTGGGGCAGGGCGGCAACAGGGGAAGATGGCAAACGGGAACAAGGGACCTCTCTGGGGTGGCGGAAATGTTCTAAGATCGGACTGTGTGATGGCTATACAGCTCCGTGAACTTAATACAAGTCACTGAAAAGCACATTTAAAATGGGTGAATTTTATGGTACGTAAATGATGCTTAAATAAAACTGTTTTTTAAAAAAATATATCACCTATAAACCTGAGGAGAATAGTTATATAATAAAGGGAAGGCTATCATTTCCTTAAAAACAGAATGTCTGACTTTGAGCCCAAAGGGCTCCTCGCCTCCTCTTAGGAGTCCTGTCTAAGGACGTCAGGTCTGTACGACCCCACACAGCAGCCCATCACAGATGACACACACCCGCACACCTGTGCTGCTGTGACGTTCTGGTTGACACTCGGCGCCTCCCTGGGTACACCCCGTGCTTCCTGATGGAAGGCCCACGTGCTAAACTTTTCTCCCTCTGACAACCTGGTGCGGTACTGGGCTCCCCGCACCCGAGAAATACTTGTAAGATATGGACAACGGGCACTCAGTGGAACCCCCAACTCATCCTTCACCAGAACTGTCAACCACACACCTACTCTCCCCACCAAAAAAATTAGAAGAAAAATAGTAAACTATGAATTACAAGGTTCCTAGTTAAGAACAATAAATAAAACCACCTGAGTGGCTTCAGGCTTACCTTAAGCAGGGCACGGGCAATTGCGATCCGCTGTTTCTGCCCACCTGACAAAGACAATATTTAAAGAAAATAAATCCTTAACAAAAATTCTTGGTAATAGTCTTTCCTGATAAGTCATGTGGCAATTCGAAGACAACTTCCTCCAGTTAGCCATAGCTGAGAAAGATGGTAGAATAGAAATGTGCTTTTTAAATACGAATCTCCCCGTCAATCTCAAAATTACTAACAACAACAATTACTATCACAGCTAACATTTATTGAGGACTTCCCATATACCAGGCATTTTCTAAATGCATTACATGTATTATCTCATTTAATCTCTTTTTAAAAAAATCCTATAATTAGTCCATTTTACAGATGAAGTAACATCCCCAACTTTTCATGGGCTGACAGCTGTAAGTCCATTCAGGAAATGGTGCCCTGGGGACCAGATCTGGACCACGACTTGATTTTGCACACCCCTCAAGTTAAGAATGCTCTTTACATTTTTGAAGCATTTAAAACACACACACGTACTCTCACACACACACACACAGAGAGAAAAATACAAGGGTACTTCAAAACGTTCATGTAAAAATAGAATTCAAATAATACAGGGCTGGCTGGTTGCTAGTTGGTTAGAGTGTGGTGTTGTAACATCAAGGTAAAGGGTTCAGATCCACAAACTGGCCAGCAGCCAAAAGAAAAAAGATAGTACAAACCTTTCCATGAACAGAGATCATATGTGGCCCATAAAACCTAATATATTTACTCTGGCCCTTTACAGAAAAAGTTTGTCAACCCCTGGTCTAGTCTGTAAAGCATGCACTGGGGAGTGAAGAATTCCTGCAATTTCAGTTTATTCCTGACGCACAGTCTCTGCCCCCCTGCGCAAATCATCCCAGCACCCCGCATCTGTCGTATTTACTACAGTTTTCAAGGGTCTCGGGTTACAAGACGTTCTTTTTCAATGGGAAAAAGCTTGCTGCGGCTGAGTACTACTCAGTGGGAATTGTGGGAGCACGTCTGGGTAGAAAGTGAAGGGAACTGGGAGTTGCCCACGTACAGCAGGGGGAATGCTGCAAAGCGCAAGGATGAAACCCCAGCTGGCACACAGTGCTGCAACAGGGAAACGTTTGCAGAGCTCTCTGGAGCACACTGTTTTTGCTCCAGAGCAGGAACAAAAACGCACCTGAAAGGAGCACGCCCTTTTCTCCGACCACAGTGTTGAACCCCTGGGGGAAGTCCCTGACGAAGGCCGCGGCGTTGGCCACTTCGGCCACCCTCTGCACCTGCTCCGCCGTCACCGCAGAAGGGTTGTCAGCACCGTAAGCAATGTTCTCAGCGATAGAGCAAGAAAACAAAATCGGTTCCTGCAAATTGGAAAGGAAATGTCTCTCACAAGTCTCAACACAGACTTCAAACATGACCAGTCAACACAGTGGAGCTGAGCACTGTGTACATCCAAAAAACTGCTGATGTGCTCCCAGAGGACACATACTACCTGCTTGGTTCAGGGTTGACTTTGTCACCTGCAGGTCTCACCACGTGCAGGAAGTCAGTCCTCCCACATGGAAGGGACTTCACCAATGTGGGCCCCCTCCCTCGGGAATACGGGGCCCTGGAAGAGCCTGCGTCCATCTGCATTTTCCCGCTGCCCACCTTCCACTGAGCAGGAAGGGGGTTCATCTCTATCCCCCCTCAACTCTATCCCCTCATCGCCTTTTGAAATACACACAAACCAGAGAGGATTTCACAGAACCTTGTGGGGAGTCATAAAGGCAGGCAGATTCCCAGCTTCCATTCCCCAGCACTGACACCCCTGCACTACTGAGCACCCCCACTGTCCTCCCGCCCTCGGCAGGTGGAGCGGGGACACGGGAAGCTCATCGGAAGGACAGGCTCCAAAACCGGGGAGGGCTCCGGTTTGTGTGCTGTGCACGGAGCTTGGGAATAAAAATAAAAACAGCTGTGGCAAAATTTCACAAGACCGGCCCCAACGGTCTTATGAAAACACCCTCATCCAGGTGAGCACACTGCAAGAATATTCTGCAACTTCTGGCTCTTGCCACGGTCTTTGCTTGCTAACCCCTGACACCCACTATGCAGAACGGCAGACTGTGGCTGGTGCTGCAAATGGGCATGGGGGGAGTGTCCGAAAGAGCTAAAAAGAGTCAGTAACAGCTTAGGTCATTTTCTCCCCATCTCCAGACTGTCTGCATTACAAAGTCACATCAGTCCCCGGCTTTAGATAAAAAGCCAGTGCTTCAACTGGTTTAAGGTTTTCAGGAAACGGACTATTTGCAAACCAAAACAACCTGCCATGAGAGATTAATTTAACGCATCTGAAAAACTTCAATTCCTTCTCTCTCGGGAAGTTCAAGACCAAGAGAAAAAGCAACTCACAAGAGCAGTTTTACAAGAAAGTGAATTAAACATGGCAGCCTCTCTTCTCACCTGACTCACTGTCCCAATCTTGGATCTCAGCCAGGTGGGGTTCAGCTGCCGGATGTCTCGGCCATCAAGACTGATGGTTCCTGTAGACAGCAGGGAGGAGTCAGATTGCCAATTGCCAAGGACCGACATGAACACTGGAAGCATCCAGAGGGGAAGTTCAGACTCTTTTTTAAAGACTAAACATACACTCAAAATCTCCAAACGGAGCCTAAAATCAACATATTTCATGGAGTTCCAGAGCTCAAAGGAAGTTTCTGGATTGTCCACATCAACTGTCTCCATGCAGTGGAGAGACACTTCATCGACCCACTCATCTTCCTGCACTCCAGAGTCGTGGGAGGTCCCCAGATGCCCCGCATGACTTGGTATTCCACCAACAGGATGCACCTGTGTAGGGCCTCGACTCAAAGGAGAACTGCATGGGACGGGGCAAGCCACAAGGCACTAATACTGGTGGAGGTGGCCCAGCTCAGAAGCTGGCACCACAACGGCGGCTGCCTAACTCGGCAGCTCCCTAGCCCTGCTGCACCAGCGGCTGCCCTGCAGGCCTGGGTCTGGGGTGAACTTCCAGGAGGTGTCCTGGAAGTTCAACCCAGAATCTTGGAGTATTTTGTCAACCCCGCCAGTGATTTGGGGGCTCTTCCATTGCTCCTTAAAGTATCCCTTTCTGCATAAACTCAGTGGGAGAGGAGTCTGTTACCTAATCCGTGGCAGAGCTTTTAAATAATCAGATGCCAACTCTATGATCTTCACTTACAGAATTAATTCTACCCACACAGGGACCTCCACAATGCCTGCAAGATGACGACGGGAACCGTGTGAGAAACGCCGTTCCTCCTCAGCTGGCACTGTGGGGTGACACGGCCAGTCGGACACCTGCACCAACTGGCAAAAACTGGAGCCCTCTGATAATAGCACAAGTGCCCGCAGATTTCACATTACAGAAATTTAAATCTGATTCATTTTCCATGATGAAGAGACTCAATGTTTCGACTGGATTCGCATCCACCTAACTTGCATTTTAAACTCAGAATTTTGTAGCAAGTCAGTAATGAATCAAGACAGAGATTCCAGAGGCAAAGGGTGTGGTAAACACATCTTAACACAGGAGGTGAGTCCATGGGTCAGGATTCGCAGGTCCAACAATCATGTGACATGTGACAGGGTCTCACGTTGTTTCAACCACAAAGCACAAAGACACAACATTCTTTTTCAATGAACGATTTGATTTTTACTGTCAGTCATTTGCTTGTTGACAAACACTGCTGTTTTCTCGATTCCAAATCAAATCAACACGTACAGTCAGGATGTGGAGAAGTAAATTAATGTGCTCTAAAAAATGCCGTAATCCAGTTAAAAATAAAATTAGAACCAGAAGGAGAAACACCCATTAAGAGAGTTCCTACTAGCCCAAAACGGTTTCAATGGACGACATCACTGACGGCCAGATGAGCTGTTTTCATAAGAACCAGGCTCCTGCACCCAGCATGCTGCCTGGCACAGAGGGTGCTCCCGGGTGCTGCAGGGGCCAGATGCTCCGCAGGGCACATCAGGGGGAGACGCCAGCGTGGTAGATGAGGACATGGACTCCAGGAGTCACCCTGGGCTTGCAGAGGTACGACATCGAATATGCAAATGCCTGACAGGCCTCTGCAGGAGCTGTCGCACCCCCACAAGTGACACCTCTGTTTGGGGGGACTTCCTTCCCAGCAACAAACCCCCGGCACTCAGAACCCTTACCCTGGGTGGTCTCTACATAGTCTGATCCTCCCTTGATCATGGGAGAGGCCCCTGCCCCCCCAGCATAGTGAGCCACGTACCAGAAACGGGGTCGTACAACCTCAGCAGAAGCGAGACCACCGTTGACTTGCCAGAACCACTTGGGCCAACCAGTGCGGTGATGGACCCTGGCGGGATGGAAAGGCTGAAGTCCTGGAAAATGGGCACCTCCGGGCGGGCCGGGTAGGAGAAATGCACACGCTTAAACTCCAAAGCACCCTGGAAGCTCTTGTCATCTAAAACGACCCCCTCTGAAACAGAAAATGGAATCCTGATCACTTCAAGCAAAGCTCAAACTCACAGCTGAACTTGATCCTCCTGCGCTTCTGACAGCGGGTGCGCGGCCCCCACAGCCCGTGCCAGAGCCGAGCTCTCACCGGGCCAGCCAGGAAGCAGGCCTCCATCGAAACGCTTGCCACGGCCACCCTGCACCTGCCGTGCACAGGGCACCGCACGTGTGCATCCTACCCGATCTGCACGACCCTGCGAGGTAGAAATCATGATCCCAATTTTACTGATGAGGACACTGAGACCACAGATGACCACCTGCTCACGCTAACACGTGGAGAGGTCAGATCTGCTCTAGTTCAAACCCAGCGGCCTCCTCCCTAGGCCACCGCCCTGTATGGACCCCCGGCCCAGGGTTCATCTCATCTGCACTCGGTAAGTGTCCTGAGCAAACGAGGACGAGCAGGGGAGTGCTGTGCACCCGCCGCGGGGCTGGGGTCCGAGGCCCACTCTGCCCTGGTGTTCACTGGTGCTGTTGTGGGAGACGCTGCTCAACCTCTGCCCGCTGGGCTTGTTTCCCGTGGCCCATCGTACTGCAGAACAATGGGCTTCCACTGGGCAACATTGTCCTGGGAGTCACAGAGACGCTGGAGCGGTGACTACTCATGGCTGCAGGTCCCCACGGCTCCAGGAAGTGGTTGAGGAGGAAGAGGGCGATAGCTCTAGCCAACGATCCCACGTCCCCTACCCACTGCAGGGAGGGGACAGAACCCAGTCCCCATGCCCCCAGGGACACCTCGGGCCCAAGAGAGCACAGGCAGCCGTCCTTCCCTGCCCCCTCTCACAGGAAGCCCGCCCTCTCCCCACCATGCGTGTTGTAGGGTCCCCACCCCTGCAGTGGCTTGTCCTCCCAGGCAGGGCAGGAGGCCACGCTCACGGTGCGAAGCCACCTTTGTCAATCCCGGCAGGAAGAGCAGCCCCGTCCCAGACCCACCGTTGAAAGGCAGCGCGGGCTTCCTCTCCAGGAGCTCCCAGAGGCGCTCCCCGGCACCCAGGCCTCTCACCAGCTCCGAGTAGAACGAGCTCAGACCTGCGGGTGAGAAGTGGAGTCCACGCGTGTGACACCAGTGCCCGGCACGGCCATCAGCCCCCAACACAACAGGCTACTTTCAGGAAAGGGCCCGACGCGGCTTCCTGGACACTGACGCTCAGGATTCGCTCCGTCTCACCCCCTCGCTTTCCTCTGGCTTCTCCTCCCCCAGTTTCCTTCATTTCTAAAAAGGATTTGATGTTGGATCGGGGGTTGCAAACACACTGTAGACAATGAACACAACGTTCACACAGGCTAAAGACTGAAAAGGAATTCGGTTAATGTTAAATACTCCAGCAATCGCTTTTTAAAGTCACTTTTGAACTTTGACTTAATTATCAACTTCAATGAACTCCAAGCACAACGGCCCACGTGAAACGTGAGGCCATGTGTGCGCCCCATTTTCCATCAGTAACGACGCTGACAAAGTGCAACCCGACACTCTCTGTGGCGTGTGGACACACAAGTACCGTGGGTTACACGTTCACGCTGAGGCAAAATGCAAACGTGCTGGGAACACACAGGCCACACAGGCGCTGCCCACCGGCCTCTGACCACGACGCACAGGAAGCATGACAGAGAAAGGACAGTGTCCTCGACAGACGTCACAGGAACACCTGGCACCCACACGCCCAACACGAACTGGACACAGACCTGACGCCCACCACAGAAACTGACTCAAAATGGATCCCAGAACCGAATGTAAAACGTGAAACTATAAACTCTTAGAAGACAGCACAGAGGAAAATGTGGATGACCCTGAGTATGGTAATGACTTTGTAGACACAGCACTGAAGGTGCAGTCCATGCAAGAAAGAACCTGTAAGCTGGACCCCACTGAAAGGAAAAACCTGCGCTCTGTGAAGGACACTGGCAAGAGAACGAAGGGACAAACCACAGGCTGGGAGAAATATTTGTAAGAGACACACCTGATAAGGACCGGCATCCAAAATATACAAAGATCTTAAAATGCAACGATAAGAAAACAAAAAACCCAACTAAAAAGCGGACAGAAGACCCAGATGTCACCTCACCAAAGATGACATAGGACGGCAAACATGTCCATGAGAAGAGGCTCGAGAACACACGTCAGCAGGGACATGCGGGTCCAAACAGCAATGAGACACCACTACACACCTGTCAGAATGGCACGTCCCAAACACCGGCAACACCAAACACTGGCGAGCACGTGCGGGAACAGGAGCTCCCATGGCCGGTGGGACCGCGCAACGGTGCAGCCACTTTGGAAGACAGCCTGCTTCTAATCATGCTCTTCCCACGGGATCCAGAAACCACACTCCTTGTTGTTTACAGAAATGAGATGAAAACACACGTCCACACAAAAACCTGCCTATGGATGTTTACAGCAGCGTCATTCATAATTGCCACGCCGTGGAAATAACCAAGATGCCCTTCAGTAGGTGAACGGGTATATAAACGGTGGTCCATCCAGACAATGGAGTATTTTACTCAGTGATACAAAGAAATGAGCCTGTTGAGCCACGAAAATGCTCGGAGGAAACTTAAATGCATGTTACTGAGTGACAGGAGCCAGTCTGCAAAGGCCACACACTGCAGGACTCCAACTCTATGACGTCTGGGAGGAGGGAGGGGTGAACAGGAGGAGCACAGGGGATTTGGGGGGCAGTGGAGCTACTCTGTGTGATTCTGCAATGGTGGACACGTGTCATTATCCATTTGTCCAAACCCACAGAATGCACAACCCCAACAGTGAACCCTAATGTAAACTGTGACTCTGAGTGACAATGATGTGTCAGTGTAGGTTCATCAGTTGTGACAAATGACCTTCCTGGTGGGGGTGTTGATGGTGGGGACAGGGGGTGTGTGGGAATCTGCGTTCCTTCTGCGCAGTTTAGCTGTGGACCTAAAACTGCTTTAAAAAATAAAGTCTATTACTTTCTAGGAAGAGAGAAAGAGAATAAAAGAGAGAGAGAAAAGCAGGAGAGAAAGAATGGAAGGAAGGAAGGAAAGAGAGGGGGAAAAAGACAAAATGAAGAGGAGGGAAAGAGGCAG
Source organism: Galeopterus variegatus (assembly GCF_000696425.1). NCBI lineage: Eukaryota > Metazoa > Chordata > Mammalia > Dermoptera > Cynocephalidae > Galeopterus > Galeopterus variegatus. The sequence goes on from NW_007729485.1 coordinate 102,602, forward strand.
AGGGGGTTAACACAGCAGAGTCCAGACTCTGGAAAATGAAGACAAGATGACCCTGGATAAACAAGATGTGGTCTCGGATAATGGGATATCATCCAGCCAGAAGAGGAAGGACGTACAGACACGTGCTACAGTGGAGATGAACTCTGAAAACATCGCGCTAAGTGAAAGAAGCCACGTGCGCGAAGACACATGTTGTATGATTCCTTTTACGTGAACGTCAGGAATAAGTGAGTGTGTAAAGACAGCACACCGTGGGTGCCTGGGACTGGCAGGAGGGAGTCACAGGGACACACTGCTTACTGAGGACGGGTTTTCTCCAGGGTGACGAAACTGTCATGGAACTAGGCAGAGTCGGTGTTGGCACAACACTGTGCATGTACCAAACACCACTAGAATATCGGCTGGAAAATGGCTAATGGTGCATTTCTACAAACTTCTGACTCCACTCGGCAGAGAATGCACGTTCAAGTGCTGGGTTGTTTGTTTGTTTTTTCCGGTATGCTGTTCTAAACAGAAACCAACATAAAAATTCAATAAAATAGGATTTCTTGCCTCGTGTGTTCATTATAAAATTACTTTAAATGGTATAAACTTATAAAATTACTTTTAAAACACAAAACATTTTTGTCTCTAAAACCCAAAGGAAGGAAAAAAAAAAAAAACCCACAAAAGCATTTGAAATCCAATCCATTTTGCTGGATTAAGTTCCCTGCTCCTCGGGTGGCTGTCTGGGTCGCAGAAGTGGGAACTCCTGACGACAGATCCACCCCGACCTGCCCTACACTCACTGCACCGACAGCGGGCACAGAACAGCAGCTGACCAGAGAGGTGGGACAGCACGTGGTTATGAAGCCGTGTCACCCTGTCCCCACATGCACACAAGCCTCTGCAGCACCTTCTGTAACCAAGGCAGGGAACTGACCACTGATGGGCAGAGCTGCGTTTTCCAACCTATCTCTGTGCAAGGCGCAGTGTGAACGTGTCCCTCGTGAAGGATGGCAGAACCTCTGAAACAGGGATGGCTTCTGTCACATCAAGGAGCGTGGAAAGGCGCAGAGGGAAGGGGGGGACTAGGAAAGGCAGAGAAGCTATGACTAGGGGAAGCCGGGTAGGATCTGACTGTGGCCAAGCACAGACCCTGAACAGAAAGCCCACAGGAGGGGCTGTGGGGAGCAGACCACAGGCAGGACCACCCGGGTGAGGGACCCTCCAGCTCAGCAGGCTCAGCCAGCGGACAGGAGGAAAGAGCAACACCCCGCCAGCGTCCTGCGGAAGTGGCCTCTCACGTCCCAAACCATTCAGCAGCCCAGAGCCTCTTCATCAGGGTTTTCCTCAGACCAGCCAGCAGAACTAAGAGCTATTTTTAGGAGTCTCTGCAAATCTCACTCCAGAAAATGTCCTCAGTTGCCTGCAGATGTCTAAGGAAGAGCCTCTGCCTTCAACAATTAGACACAAAACCTTGAAAATAAAAATCCCCGGCTGAGGCGACACCAGAGGAAACCCGACGTTCTGTCAATCAGACCTGGAGCCACTTACCGGACCTTCGCATCTCAGTTTTCACAGACTGGAAGGAAAATAAAACCCCACGTTGGCTGGGGCGCAAGAAGGTACGGAAGAAAGATCCAGAAAAGAAACTTTGCTGACCTCCCACAGCTTTGGCCCTTCACCCAGAAATAGAGAACAAAAGCTGAACTCTGAGAGACTGCTGACAAAATCACTTTATAATTCATAGTTTGTTTTTCGTGGCCAGCCCATATGAGGATCCGAACCCTCGACCTCGGTGCCATGAATACTGTGCCCTAACCAACTGAGCCGACCAGCCAGCCCCATTAATATTTTTTGAGTGTTCATTAGTTTCAAATATAGTTAACTTTGTAAGGAAGGAATTTTATTTCCCAGTGATGTGCCAATCACAAACCTGTCGCCACCACAGGACTGACAGGAGCTGCTCGCCTAGGCAGGAGGCTCGCACTCATAACCCAACTTCTTCTTTAAAAGTCCAGCTGGAATGACATTCTAGGAAATGTTTTCAGGTCAAGTTAACTGATAAGAGGTAGCGCAATGTGGAAGTTCAGTTTCTGTTTCAGAAACGATACCCTGATTTCTAATTTGTAACTCCCTGTGCCTATTTTCTTTTTTTTTTTTTTAAAGATGACCAGTAAGGGGATCTTAACCCTTGACTTGGTGTTGTCAGCACCACACTCTCCCAAGTGAGCGAACCGGCCATCCCTATATAGGATCCGAGCCCACGGCCTTGGTGTCATCAGCACCACACTCTTCTGAGTAAGCCGTGGGCCATCCCTATAGGGGACCCAAACCCGCGGCCTTGGTGCCATCAGCACCACACTCTCCCGAATGAGCCACGGACCAACCCTATATGGGATCCGAACCTGTGGCCTTGGTGTCATCAGCACCACACTCCCCCGAGTGAGCCACGGGCCATCCCTATATGGGATCCGAACCCGCGGCCTTGGTGTCATCAGCACCACACTCTCCCGAGTGAGCCGCAGGCCGGCCCTATATAGGATCCAAACCCACAGCCTTGGTGTCATCAGCACCGCACTCTCCCGAGTGAGCAGCGGGCCAGCCCTCCTGCGCCTACTTAAATGACATACCTCCGACGCTTACTCCGACCCAGAAAGCGTACATGAGAAAGGACGAGAGTTCGCCCACAGTCATGTGGGCGCTGCCCATCAGCTGCCCGCCTTTGTACAGGACGGAGAGCACGATCAGGTTCCCGCAGAGCCCGGTCTGTCGGGGGAGGAAAGCAGCAGTCAGGTGGGAGCCACAGCCCGGAGTGAAACAGCAGTCACACGGCCTATGACTCGCTTTTGCACTTAACCATCAAAGCAAGATTTTTCCAAAATATTAAATTTCTCCTGAATTTCAAATAAAAAGTACTTTTGAAATACGGCGATGTTGAAGGAAATAATCTCAAACCCAAGGAAACCTAGAAGGTAAGTCTGGGTTTCTTCCTCAAACCAGATTCCTGTTGGACTCTCTACTCGGTGTGCAAAGTGCACAGGTAATAGTACAGATTCCTTCCCTAACTAGAGGAAACAGGTACGCGTCTAGGATACGTGCTCACGTGTCCTGGTGAGACGTCTGGGCCGCAGGGAAGTGGCGGCTTCTCTGGGCCTCTGTTTCCTTATGTATTAAATTGTGGCAATGTTCGAATCCCCTCTAAAGTTCGTCCCAGTTTGCACACATCATGAATCTGCCATCATGGTGACTTTCTAGTTCAGTGTCCTATTTGCATTCATTATGAACAAGGTGATTTCAGCTGATCCTCAGCAGGTCTCCAACTCTGCCTGCATTGGGATGACCTGGGGGCCTGTTAACACGCAGTCTGCAGACCCCGGCATGGACACGCCGACTCCTCGGTTCCAGGGTGGACCTGGGGACCAGCAGGGCTGCCCCACTCCCGAGAGCGGCCGGTGTGGGCCACACTTCAGAGAATCACGGCTGATCTCACCACGCGAGACTTTTCTCTAATTATACTGACTTCTTTTCTTTCTCTTTCCCAAAAATATTTTAAAGGAAGTCTTAGTCTTGAAATAGAACAAAACTTTTTTTTTTTTTTTTTTCCCTTTTTGTCTTTTTTCGTGTCCGGCAACGGATCGCAACCCTCAGTGTCACACCCGTACTGGACCGGGACCGGCAACAGGATCGCAACCCTCGGTGTTGCTCCCACACCTCGCTCAGCCAGTGAGCAGGAACCAGTCTGTATGTGGGATCCGAACCCTCAGCGGGAGCGCCACCGCACTCCCAAGCGGCACACTGTAGCAGTGCGCCACCTGGCCGGCCCAGAACAAAACTTTTTTTTATTTATGTTAAGAGCCAGCAAGTAGAAACCTGTCATTGTCATAATATCTGCCCTTTCTGTTCTATCCAGAACCATCTACTCACTGCTCCGAAGAAGCACGCCCGGGCAAGGGCCTCGCTCCTCGCCAACTGCATCACGCGGTCCACTTTGCTGGCGTATTTGTCTATTTCAGCCATTTCCTTCCCAAAAGCTCGAACGGTTCTTATATTTCCAATCCGTTCCTCGGCTAGCTGGGAGAAAAATAAAAACATTTCAGGAGGGTCACAATTCAAGACTTTCTAGAAGCAAAATTAAAATGAGCTTCTCATTTTTGAGACTATCCATGGAAAGCGGCTGGGGATGTGTGACTAAGTCAAAAAAAGTGACAGAGTGCACAGAAGTGCTCTATTTTGGGGGAAAAAAAAATACACACACACACACACACACACACACGCCTACACACATCATATAGATAGAAATACTGAAGTGCGGGAAGATGCAGAAACATATTTTTATGCAGAGAAAAAGAAAGAATGGAAAGACTCCAACATGTTAACAGGTTAATTCTGAGAGACAGAATTACGCATGTCTTTGTTTTTTCTCTTTATATTTGCATATTTTTCAATGATACACACACACGGTTTTTGTAGCATGAAAATATAATAGTTATTTTTCATTCTTAATAAGATGATGTTGCACAGCCCTGCAAAGCTAGCTTAATTAATTTAAGGAAAGACACGGTATCATCCAGAAGCTACTTTCAAAACATGATTAGCTTTTTTTGTCCTATAAGAAATAGTGATGGCACAAAGTGAGAAGCTCGCACAGAGGTCAGTCGGGCTGGGTCTGCTCTGAGATGTGGGTAGCAATGTAGTCCAGAAGAGACAAGTTTAGTGATCTGGGGTCTTGGGGTGTCAGATGAAGAAAGGAAGCTCCTTTACTGAAAAGTCTAACCACGTCCCTGGGGTCAGCTCTTTAGCACCTCGGCTCAAGACCACGAGGACAGGAAGGGGCCTTTACCTGAGTGGCCTGTGCCAGGGAGTCCTGGGTGACTTTGGTCAGTTTCCGTAGATACCGTCCATAAATCACAGCGACAATGGACAGTGGAGGCACCACACTCAGAACGAAGGTGGCCAGATTAGGTGAGACAAAAAACTGTCAGAAACAACAAAAAGAGGTGCTTGTTACACGGAGGCAAGACACTGCCGCTGCCTGCTGCGGGTGCGCGTCTGAGGCGACAGCAGGCCTGAGGGTGCTGCCTCCGAGTGGTTCAGCCCGTCCTGGCGGAACCTCTCAGGCATCGTTCATCTGACGAAGCCCCGTGAATACTCAGCGCGCCATACAGAAGTCACGGTACCGACAGCTGCAGAGGAGAGGACGGCGATGTTTTATCCTCACACCAACACCAGCTAAGCCACCAGGTAAACCAGGCCACGTCGATCCACAACAGAGCGCAGGGGCCAGGATGGACCCAGCAGGGAGGCCCCTCAGCGCCAGGCTGGCCAGGCCACCCAGGGCTTCTGTGTTCCCATCCGGGTCACCTCAAGGCACCGAGCAAGCACAGCTGAAATGACTGTGATGGGGAAGTCACCACAACATCCACGTCACATGGAAGAGGACCCAGGGACATGACAAACAAACAGAAGGAGGGTGGAGCTGCTTTCTTGGCTCGGTGCACGAGGTCAGCTCCCCAGCCCCGGGCTCGACGTGCAGTGCAGCCTCTCGAAGCTGCAGCTGCTCCAATGACAACCGACTTCTAGAAGCAGTGATTGTGTTCTAAACATACTAGCACCTCTTCAACAGATTGTTAAAACGTGCTTGATGTCACTGCACGGAAAATAGTGCCATCAGCACCAGCTCTCCTGAAATGCTGAGGACAAGCTGCAGCTGGAACGTGTGGAACAGACGGATGACCAGTCATCCACGCACCCACTCTCACCACACACCGTTACAGACGCTGCACGCAGCACGCGCTGCTGCAGGCACCTGGGAGGTAAAGACCCCCACGGCTTCCACGCAGCGAGAGGGGAGGTTGGGAGTGAGACAACACACGAGAGCATGCACAACTGCAGGTGTGACGCGGTCCTGGAAGACCTCTCCACCAGGACCAAAGAGCAGCTGCTCACAGGCCCACGGAGGAGCAGACTGGTCCATCCCGACCCTGGGTCCAGCCTCAGGGAGCCCAGACACATCTCTGAGGGCCACCATCAGGACACAGGAGGTGATCAGGGCAGGCCTGACAGTTCTGGGGTCTGGAGGCCATGGATCAAGTGGAGCACTAAACAGTGGTTCCCTGTGGGGGGGGGGCAGCACTGTCCCCCGAGATTCCCGATGGCCTCGGTGACCTGCCCCAGATCCACCCTCTGCCCTCTGCTCTGGTTCCACGCTGAATGAGTGACCTTCTGATGACTAATGCAGTGTCCCGGCACCAGAAAGGAGCATCTGGAATGTCAGAAACACACATCTTTGTGGTAGGAAGGAAGACCCACCATGTGAATTAATAAACTGGCAGGATGCCACAGACAATATCAGAACCTGTGAGGCACTTACCGTAATTCAGGGCCAGGAAGTTTGCGCAGGAGAAACAAACTGTTTCTGTTTCTCTAGAGCTAAAGACCAGATCCTGAGTGATGCCACCTCATGGGGCCCTGGAATGCACTGAATGTCTGTGTCTCCCCCAAATTCATATGCTGAAGCCCTAACCCCCAATGTGGCTGTTTGGAGAAGGGGCCTCTGGGGAAGTAACTAAGGTCAAGTGAAGTCATAAGGGTGGGGCCTCAATCCAGTAGGATTAGTGTCCTTATAAGAGACAGGAGAAAGCATGCGCTGTCCACCATGCAAGCACACAGTGAGGCAGTGGCCACCTAAAAGCAAGAGAAGCAGCTACAGAATGAAGCTACTTTGCAGTACCTTGACCTTAGACTTCCAGCCTCCAGAACGTGAGGAATAGTTCCTTTGTGTAAGACCCGTCTGTGGTACTGGGTTCTGCCAGTTCAAGCAGCCTATAAGACAGGCCCTTTGAGTTGGCCGTGTGACCTACACCAAATTCTCTTTCACTGTTACAAAAAGACATGTCCATGTGCTTTTTCCCCACTTGAATTCTTCCTGGTCCCAGAACTGTTTGTATTTGAAAAATGGCACGTTAGTGCAGGAAGGGTCTTCTTCCAGAGCTCTGCCTGTCTCTCAGCTGGGAAGACACGAGATTTCAAAGTTTCCAGTGGAGATTTCCAACCCGTTAGATCTAAAACAGCCTTTTGTGCTGGACCAGATGCTGTGTGGGACACAGAGGGGACAATACCCAGACTCTCCTACGTGTGAGAAAGCGCCATGGTCCTCCCTCCACGGGTCTAGAACCTCACATAGCTGTGGGCACTTGATAGGTGGCAGGTGTGACTGAGAAAATGAACTTCTAAGTTTATTTAGTTTGAGTTAATTTAAACTTAATTTTAAAAACCAATTTTCCTTTCAGTTATTGGCAAACTTTCAAGTACATCTGGAAAACTTGGGTACATCAACCTAAATTTTTCAATTGCAGATGTTACGCAATCTAAATACACATCAAGTATTTCCAATGAAATGGCAGCACCCGGATAGAGATGGTCCATAAGTGCAAAATACACACCAGATTTTGAAATAATAATATGAAGAAAATAATATAAAATATCTTATTGATTACTCTGATATTAATGACATGTTGGGATGAAAGTATTTCGCTTATCCTGGGTTAAACGAAGCATACTATTCAAATTGATCTGTTTCCCTCGTGCCACATCTCTACTGGCGGCGGCGCTGGTGTGAATGGAGGGGGGCCTGGAAGACCAAGGAAAGCTCATACCAGCTCGAGCCCCCCAGCCAAGCACTCCGAGAAGAGCCTGGGGTGAGGAGAGCTGCCTTTGCCGAGCCCAGATCCACTGAGGCCCACAGCAGCGTGGAAGGCCCCCCTGGCCCGGCACCCCCAGGGCTGCCTTCACACCCGGGCTCGCACGTGCTCAGGACACCCAGTCATGGGCGGGGCAGGCCAGGCAGCGAGAGGCGGCCCCGCATGCTGCAGATCGGACGTGCCTGGGGCTCCATGCGCTCGCAGAGCAGGGCCACGAGGACAGCTCGCCCGAGCTCACCTCCCACCCAGGGGCCCGACGTACCATCATCCCGACGCCCACAGCTGCCTGGGCCCCCGCCCTGAGCCCGTCGGAGAGGTTTTCAGTCACTGAGCGCCCTAGGAGTGCAGTGTCCGAGGACAGGCGGTTGATCAATTCTCCTGTGTGATTCTTGTCAAAGAAAGCGACCTCCTGCCTCAGAACGGAGGACAGTAAGGAGGTCCTCAGCCTGTTCACGATGCGCTGACCTGAGAAAGCAAACGAGAGCAGGCGCTGGGACAGCCCTGTCACCACCTGCTGTGCAGCCACCCACCCAGGGCAGCCCCTGAGCACAGCTCCCCACAGTGTCCCAGCAGTGAGGACAGACCCACCCTCGCCCCACATGCATTAGCAATGAGCTGCAGGCTGGACGCTACGGGGAGGCTGTGCAGGTAGAATAAACAGAATGCGACTGAGCGGCCGTTTAAATTGTTTCTGCAACGCAGTCCCATTACGTTAACTGGCAAAAGCTGCTCCTGTTCCCCCTGCGACCCTTCCCTGTATCGAGCCTTCAGGTCAATGACCCGCACAGCATTGTACCATCTAAATGGGCGCTCTCACTACCGGGCAGTGACCTGCCTGTCAGCAGCGGCCTGGTCACAGAATCACTGGAGACGTGAGCACTCCAGCTGCCACCGAGGGCACATGGCTCCCGGAGGAAGGCGGACTCCTGCCGCGCTCGAGCCCCCAACAGCAGGGAGGGCTGCTTCCCTCCTGCCCAGCCGGACCACCCAGCAGCAGAGTGAGAAGACAGCGCTCTGTCCAAACAACAACCGCCACCACGCCGGGGTCTGTCCCCGCAGAAGGTGGCGCTGGGAAGGGAGGAGAGGGCCCCCCAAGCGCTTACCCGAGGTCTGCATGAGGTAGACGCGCATGGCGTTGGCAGCGGCGCCGCACAGGAACACGCCGCTGAGCCCGAGGCAGAGGCGGGTCAGGTCCCCGCCGGAGTCCACGGCCGGGTGGGTGTAGATGATGTCGATGACCCTCCCCAGGAAAAAAGGGGCGGACATGGTGATGACGCTGGACACAGCCAGAAATCCAACTGCGGCTGGAAAACAGGGGCGCGTGCTCAGCTGGCGGTGGGTCAGCCTCGGGGTGAGGCCCCAGAGCACGGGCTGAGTTCAGCAAGCAGGAGTTTCCTCCCTTTCGCGGCTGGACCCGACTCAAGGGAGAACCAGACGGTGGCAGGACAACGATGAGGAATGAGGGACCGACCCTGAGCCAAGCAGACCATTTGTTGGTCTGATCACCTCTTCCTCACCAGGAACGACTGGGCCCTCCCTGTCCCCGTGTCCATCTCGGGTCATTTTCCTACGTTCCTGCTACACAGCCTTACTCCCTGGCATCTCTGCACCTTAGCTGGAAGATCAGACTATCCAGGTAAAGCTCTTGTTCATGTCTAGTATCTCAGAACACTCTAAACAAGCTCTGGAAAGCGTTTCAGGGATGCATTACACACGTGATATGTTCCTTCTCAATGTTATCGCTTTGGAGAACACAGCACTGGCCTATCAGCATGATGTGAAAGTAAGAACACAATTGTTCGTGCGCCTAAGAAACAGACCGTGGGGAGAGAGTCTTATCAGAAAAGAAAATATTGAGAAAATCCAATTAGGGACAACACACATCACAGATAACTGCACTCATAATAAGGGGAGCACAAATTTAAACTATAAAGATATCACGTTTCATGTACTGGACTGGCAGGGATCAAACGGGTTGATGCCACACCGTGCTGGTGACGCTGTGGGGCAGGAGGCACCTACACTGTTCCTGGGAACATGAACTGGCTTATCTCGACAGAGCGATTGGATCACAAATCCATCAAAATATAAATGCACATTCCTTTTGGTCTACAAATGCCACCCTGAGAATTTAACTTACAGATACCTGCCCACAGGTGTATGCAAAAAGTGTAGATCTGAGGATGTTCACTACGGCATCGCTTACACAGGCAAAAGAATCTAAACATCCATCAACGGGGATCACTTTAAGTCAGTTATGGAGCATTTATTTTATAAATATTATGCAGTCATTAAAAAAAATGAGCTGACTATAGGTATTGACATGGCACAATCTACCAAGATATACTCAGCCAGCGGACAAAGTCCAGCACACAGATGTTAACACCTGTGCGGCTGTTTTGCTTGTTGGTTTTTCAGGTTTACATATGCACAGAACATCTCCGGAAGGGCAGAAAGAAACAGGTGACAAGGGCTCCTTCTAAGAGTGGCCCTGGGTGGCCGGGTGGCAGGAGGGGACTTCCTTTCCAATGAGTGCATTTTGAGTTTGGTGCCATGTGTATCTATTACCTATGAGGAACCGGCGGGCGCAGCACAGATGAGAGATGGGGTCCCAACACTCTGCAAATGGCAACTACCTCTCTACGTGTGCTGTGGCTAATGCTGACACCTCCGGTGACCGTCTTACTTTTATAGGACCTTAATAAAGAGCGTGGGGAAACCAAGCGCCGACATGCTGTCTAGCTGGCGAACAGAGCCCTAAGAGAAGCACGAGCCTCTTACGTAGGGAGCATTTCGCACGATCGTGTGAGGCTTTTATTCCAACACCCCTCACTCCCCAGCCAGACTGCTCTGGCCACCTCACCTATAACACAGACACTGCCTGCCCCGCTCCCACCTCCTGGATCCCTCACGCTTCACCTGTTCACCGTCTCTCCACTGGGCACAGAAGACTGTGGTCTGTGTTTGTTGACTGCTGTACCCCCACTGCCTGCAGTCACAGTCACGCAGGAAAATCTCAATCAATACTTGTTGAAGGGCCGGCCCATGGCTCACTTGGGAGAGTGCGGTGCTGATGACACCAAGGCCCTGGGTTCAGATCCCTATATAGGGATGGCCGGTTCGCTCACTGGCTGAGCGTGGTGCTGACAACACCAAGTCAAAGGGTTAAGATCCCCTTACCGGTCATCTTTAAAAAAAAAAAAAATACTTGTTGAACGAATGACTGGAATTGGCAAAGGAGGCAGTAAAGTCTATCAGACCATGGAGGAAGGCAAGACCTGGCAGCTCAGAAATTCCATGCACCTGGCTTAAAGACCCATAATCACAATCTAACTGAATACCATGACCCAAGGGCCATCTCACTGGTGTAAGGCCTGGCGTCCTGTTTCACAGTACCCTGCTCCTCAGGCGTGCCCGTGGGACTGAGGGTCCAAAAGATGGAGACAGTATCTCCCTCGGGTCCGGCAGCTCTGGAAGTCGCCGTCCTGATGACTCAGCAGAAAATTCCTTTGTCCCACCCTTTGTTAGCCATTAGTCTCTCTAGTCTAGTTCTGTGGAGGAAGGTAACTGGATTTTCAGACACACTGGGTTTGGGGGAGTCTGGGGGACACTTGCAGGAGACAGACAGTGTGACAGGAACGCAGGAGTGGAGAGGCCTGGCACTGAGCTGGACAGGAAGGAAATGGAGACACGAGGGGAGGAACTCAGAGGAGACCCTCCAGCTCATGGAGTGAGATCTGCGCCTGGTACGTCTGGTGCAGGGAGACAGAGCCACCCGAGCACCCTGGTCCAGCCCCCACTCACCATGGTCACTTCGCGGTTGCTGTGTGTGATTGAACTGTGTTCCCAAAGTCCACATATTAGAAGCTTGATTTCCACTGTAACTGCTGAGGATGGGAAATCCTATTATGGTCATTTAAGGTGGGGCTTTGAAGAAGTGATCAGACAGAGGGACAGTAGTGAATGGATTAAACATGGTGGTCAGGGGCGTGGTTCTGAGGGCTTGAAAAGAGCGGTGAGACTCTCTCTGCTTCCACCACCTTGCAATGTGAGACCCCTGGGTCACTGTCGACACCACCAAGACCCTCGCCAGATGTGTTCCCCAGACTTCGGACTTCCCACCCTTGGAAACTAGAAGCAACAAATTTTGTTTTCTTTATAAAATACCCAGTTCCGTGTATTTTGTTCTAAGCAAGAGAAACAGACTAACACAGCAGTCCAGCTTCAGAAACTGTAACTGTAAACTCAGTAGCTGCTGCCAGCAGGTGCCATGTCCTAGGGGCAGCCCTGATCTCAAACCACACAGCCCCCTCTTTTTAATCAAGTGAGAGGCGCCCCCGTCCTGAGCCCCCCGACAGGCTCCAGCTGAACCTGGCGGGGTGGGAGTGGGTGCTGCTCACAGTCTAATCGGGACCTGCCGGGAGGGCCCCGCACACAAAGGACCGCAGGGGGGGGAGTGCCGCCCTAATCTCGCAGCGAGGGTCAGCGCCGCCAGCCCCCTCTATCTGCCGGGCACAGCGACAGGCTCTGGTGAAGCCCCACCTATCCCACCGGTCCACACCCGGCGCCTCGCGCTCCTGCAGCTTTCAAGACTCCTTCTGGCCAAAGGGATAAGATGAAGAATGATCAGCAGAAAGGGACCCTAGAGCAGCCTGCAGGCCACGCCGCAGGAAGGCGACTGCCAGCTGCAGCACAGCCGGAACAGAGGAGGACAGCAGCTCCTGAGCGGGAGGGTGCACGTGCTGCCCACGCCACTCTCCACGCACCTGCAAACACTGCAGACGCAGAGCCGCCTGTTATAAAGTTCCAGTGCAAACGACATATCAAAGTTTTCGGGGCACACAGTTTAGGGGCATATTCAGCAAACTGCTGAACAGATGAAAGTATTATTATTCAAGTGCAAAGCTGTGTTTTTGAAAAAGGGGTTTTGTATTTGTTTTTCTGAAAATGAACAAACTAACTTTTGGATTCCTTCCCTTCAACTCAGCTCTTTTGGTCTCTCGATTTAAAAACACACACACGACACGACACTTTATCTCCAACGTCACCCGAGCACCCTGGTCCAGCCCCACTCACCACTCTACGTGTGCTCGGAAGATAAACTTCAAATTAACGACAACCCCTACCTTCCTCTTAACCCCACAAATGCTGACATCCAGACTGGCTCCAATATATCACCTATAATGATTCTGAAGAAGTCACATGTCCTAACAAGGGCATCTCTCCAGACTCCCTCCCCACACGCAATATGTACTTCTTATCTGTTTAAAACAACGTGTGCCCGCCCGCCCCCACGTTATCTCTTCCAACGGCACGTTCACAATTTTCCAGAATGGCAGAACAAAACAGCTCCCCTTCTTGGAACAGAATGAGGTACAGTCTTGCCTTGCTCGGGGCTGTGTCCACAACATCCTCACATGGCAGGGCATGTGGTCATGGAACAGGCAGGGCTGGCATGTGCAGGCACCAGCAACACCTGACACCCAGAACCCCTCCTGACCTCTAATATTTCAGACACAAAACAAAATGGGACTCCCTTACACTTACTTTGAGTCACACACAGAGTGGTGGGCACGCCCTGCGGTGCCCGTGGTCTCTACAGGCCTCCCTCTGGGCTGGCAGCACAGCCATGACCTTCACTCAGGCTCTCTGAGCCCGCTGAGAACTGGAGACACAAAGGTGAACCCAGGACAGCCCCCGTCCCTAGCAGCTCACAGTCCAGTGAGAGCTCCTCGTCTCCAAACTTTTTTTAAAGAGGAAAAGAAAGGCTTCTTATGTCAAAGTCTACACACAACCAAATGTTGAGCAATGAAATAATCCTCTTTTTACTGAAGTGATACCGGGAATCCCCCGACGCTTCCATAATCAGCGGCAGGTGAAACGCTGCCCCTAACTGCCCTACTCCATGGCACAAATCCGCTCAAAGTCCCAAGTCACTGTCCAGGAGGATCCTTCCTAAAATCAAGCAATGTACTTGCAGCAAAGAACCTCACTTGTTTCCTGGCTCGTGCGGGTGTTTCTAGCCCGTGTGGGTGTTTCCAGCCCGTGCAGGTGTCGCACCTGACAGCCTCATGGGCCCTCTTCCCAAGCCCTTTCCGCAGCCGCAGGTGTGTCGCTGCCACAAGATGACTGTACTTCCTGCGTTTCTCCTCCACGAAGCTGGAAGCCCCAGCAGGAACAGGGACCTTCCTTCTGTCTGCCCAGATAACCCCAGAGCCTAGCTCATCATCAGGGCTCAACAGACTTTTCTAAAAGGCATAATGATTTTGGAGAAATCGCAAAAACTTGCAGATCCTACAAGGCCCCTGCGCTTAAACCTCTGTAGAAAACTGTTCTGTTTATTCAGATTTTGTTTTTCACAACATTCACTTTCACTCCATTTCGAGTGACCGAGCTGGGCTGAGATCTAGAGCTTCTGAGAGCTGCTGTAGTTTACAGGTCACCGAGTGGTGGCCTCTGCTGGCTTCTGGACAGAGCACGGTCACTTCCTGCTAACCTGTCCAGGGAACGCGTCCGGACGTGGGGACTGTCCGCCTCCTGCTTCAAAAACACCGGGGACGGTTCGCTCCCCTCGCCTAAAGCAAATAATGCGTGAACTCATCTAAAATGCGTGTAAACGTGTGATGCAAAGGGGCACATTTCCTGCCAGAACCCAGAGCAAGGAGGAAGCAGCCAGGTCTCCGGTGACACGAGCCCCTGCGCTGCTGCGTGTGTCCACCGCCCACGAGCCACCCCCCGGAACGCGCGACACGGCCCCCTCGCCCGGGTCCCCTCCCGTCCCCTCGCCCGGGTCCCCGTGCGGGCCCTACCTGCCAGCCTGCGGCGCTCGGGGCGCGCCCGCGCCAGCCGCTC